>NC_063259.1:20753942-21063109 GCF_019578655.1 Ricinus communis | reverse complement strand
CTAATTCATTTTCTTGTCCTAAAAATATATGTGAACAGAAGTTGCTGGTAGTTATTATCTACAATTGAAACCACCTAGTACATTATGTGCATAGTAATTACATATTGATGGGAACTACTCATGTAGTGTTGCATTGCAAGTGACCTAGCTTATTACTTTACGACTAACAAAGATTTCATTCAAGTTGCCTATTCAAGAATCTGGATGGTTTGAGGACTCCAATCCATTTAAACTAAAATAGACCCAATATAAATTCTAGTTTAAGTAACTGAAATGCTAAATTTTGAGTCTTATCTGATAATGATGGCAAAAGTTCTGTGTTTTAATTAACTAGGCTCAATATGAATGATTCAGAAATTTCCCACATTATCAAGGATACTGAGAACAACATATGACTTTTCAGTTATTGATCTATTTAATGCTTAAGAAAAAATAAAAGCCTTAAATTCCAGGTTGAATCTATCTGGACTTTGGCCAATTAAAAAAGCCAGGGCAAGTGAAGTTCAACAACTTTGTTACTGATTAAGCTTAGAAGGCTGTTTCTTGAGTAATTTTGAATTCCTTGCCTAAATTGGCAAATAATACTAGTTTTTACTAGTCTGAGGTATGACAGACTTAAAATTAGTTTGATTCGGTTTCTTTCCATTCCTGGTCATTTGCTATTGTCCACTATATAAATTGTGCTTACTTCTTCGCTACGAGGCATAGCATGAGTGAACTAAACTTTATATTCTTATTTGTCCTGTGGCTTGAATATAGATTTCTTCAATAATCCCAGGTTCATCATTTTCACACTGCATCTGGGAGGAGTTAAGGTAAGGTAAGCTAGGTTTGTCTGAAGAATGGGAAGGAAATGGAAAAGGAAGGTAAAATAAAGTACGTAGCCTTCTCTTTTCCAGAAGAGAGGTATAGTAAATTATAGGCTACTATTCCAAGAAATTGGCGTGGGGTGATGGAGCACTGGAGCTTCTGAAGGAATTTATAAGATTACGACAAAGCCTCTAATTCCATAACCACTAATTATCATGCTTCTTCAAATAATTCGGGGAAGGAAAGAAGGATGCCAGACCTTAAAAAATCTCTGTTGGCTTCCATAACCCCTTTCCCAGGAATAATGTAAAATAATTCCGAAAGAAGACCAGACAAATTTCTAGTTAGATTTTTTCCCTCAGTTTCTATATGTTTGTAATCTCTCTCTACAATTTTTCTAATCTCTCTTACCAAGTATTACGTGTTATTCTAGATTTTCTTGCCAACCCTACATTTACCTATGGTAAACCTTAAACAATCTACTTCCCTTTTCTTCCTATACCTTAATCAACTCATAATCATTGGACTATTGATTTAGCATGGGAATAAATTTAAAATGTAAACCAATATCAATTAAAATCACTCAGCTTTAATTTTGTTTCAATAAGCGCACGATTACTAGATTTTGATAGAATTTTAAATGGATCTCTAAATGTTGACAAAGTAAATTTCTCTAATATAGTTTAACTGAACTAAGCTGTAAAACTTCTTACTTAGTGGACAACCATAAGTTTGACTAAAATCTAGACAAAATTTTAGCAGTAGTCCTGTATTGTGACACACTCAAAATTAAATGCTTATGTTGATACACATTTAAATTTATTAGCCATGCTGCGATTAAATGATAAGTATTTGTGATGAAATTAAATTTTTCTTGCCTTGCCATGTCCTACATAAGCAAATTCTCATTCTATTATTTCTTTTCCCTATTAACCATCTATTAACAATTATGAGAAAACAAAACATCATCACCATTTGAAATATATGAATACTATCTTGTCAACCAATATGCTTGATGGTCTTCATATGGATAGTTTTTTCTATTTGTTTGCCTCACAGAGAGATTTACTTTGAGTTTGGCAGGCAAAAGTTTCTATACTGAGAAAGATTCAGGCTTGACATAAAAATAGCAAATTATACAGTTCATGAATAAAAACTTAAGCAAACATATGGTTGTGAGAAAAGCATAGTACCATTACGTGCAACATTCTCCTTCAGGACAAAAAATCCACCAGGTTTGAGGCCAATCTGCAATTGTCATTGAAAACATGTTATGGAAACAACTAGGAGGAACTTTATAGAATCTAAGAATGCAAGAACAACGAGCACATTCACCTATTTTCTTTTTTCCTCTCAATGTAAACCGGTAAGCATGAACGTTTAAAAGTTTTTGGGAATTTTCAGGAAACAACCAGGAGGAACTTTCTAGAATCTAAGAATGCAAGAATAACAAGCAGATTCACCTATTTTCTTTTTTTCTCTCAATGCAAACCGGTAAGCATGAACATTTAAAAGTTTTTGGAAGTTTTAGGAACCGATTCACATAGAATACCTTCTACTACCAAAATATATTTATGTTTAACCTACAGGGGAACGTTGATCTACCTTTGCTCTCATAAAAAACGACACGAAATCATCATCAGTGAGATGCCCAATACACCACTGAACCCAGATAACATCATAATGTCCTGCATCTGGCGTGAATTCCTGAAGGAAAAGGCAAGGAAACTTCATTTTATGGCCAAACACGCCTAAAGAATAGCAACATGAATACAAAATGAAGAAATCTGAGCCACATAATCTCTTTAGTTGGCCAAAAAAGCCAAATTTAACAGGCAGAAGCCCTAGAGCTAAGATCAGATATTAGAGTTTAAACAATTGGGTCAATGCCCCCAAAACTCGATCAAATTGATTCCACTTGCATTCAAAAGCTAACAATATGCAAAAAAAGAAAAAAAGAAACATGGGCGCACACAAGCACAGGCACAAATACGAACACACACATAAAGAAATGATCACGCATGAAGGTCATTCCTTACCACAAGTGCGTTTACAAAATTAGAGTCCAAGTTGGTCGATGAAACTGGAATTTAGACCCTCATTTCTAATTCTACTCTCTCTCTCACACAAAAAGTATAGTAGTAGAGCTAGAAGTGCACTATTTTGGTAAACAATAATTTGTTGTATTTCAATCACCTTAAAAAATTAAACACAAAAGAATGCTCTCTCAAAGTCAAAAAAGTAGACCACTTGTGCACGAATTTAATAAATAGATTAAAACAAACAAAATCTGTGCAAGATTTACCAAAAAATAATTACAAAAATCAGGGTTTTGCTCTATTTCAGTTACTACTTGATCACGTTATTACTTTAAAACAAGGACAAACTCTTAGCACAAAGCAGCTGATTGAACTTGCAATCATGGACTCTATTCTTAGTCTCCTCTTTCCCCTTTTCTGGTTTCATGCTTGTTCTATTTTTGCTTCCGATAATCAAGCCGTTTACTTCTGATGGGTGATTTCACATATGAAACAAGAAGATATAGAACTCTAAATCACCAAAATATAGATTTTTGACTTTATTTCGATTCCAGTTATCCTCAATGTTCTCTAGAAACCTATTGTCCTAATATCCCAAAGGATGACGGATAAATGGGCTTAGCCAGAACTCATTCCCAAAAGCTAGTTCAAAGGAAGAGGGTGTTCAATCCACATATATACACCTAACAACTCGGTAACTTAGCTATGTGGGACAAATACATTATCTAACAATGACAAAAAATTTGCATTATTAAGATGAACTGTATTTTGCCAAATTAATGATTGAGTTAATAACTATAGATTCTCAAATTCATAAATGCATTGCAGAAGTTTGTTTTATACATATACATGACTGTCAAAGTACATTACCTGAAGTGGGGTGCAAAAGAAATTAGTGGCCTTGTGTGTATCTGAAGCCATATGATTTTCATTAATCAGACTATCACGGGCAGCATCTAGGAAATGTGACACTGGCTCAAGAAGATCAACCTGGAAAAGAGTGAGAAAGAGGAAAAGAAAAGAAGATAAATGAACTAAAGCACACAATTGCAACATGACTAATTGCAACATTACTAAAAATATAATGGAACAATTAATCTCTTTAAGAGTTTATGTTCAACTAAGCACCTGAAATTTTCAATTAGGCTATCAATATCACCTATACTAAATTGATGACAAATTAACAACAAATGTAATATCACATATGTTTCGGCAAGAAGCAAACCACAATAATAGAGCTCATTCTTTGTAGGATTAGTATCTGATCTCAGGACATAAGATTTGTAAATTTAAGTCATTAACATAAGATATTCACATACTGTCTGATAATAAAATCTGTTTATTTATGCAGGCATCATGATTTTGGTAATAAAGGATTTAAAAGCAAAAAAGATATGGAATATTTGCTACAACTAAGTTACAACTTAATAGCATCAAATTCAATTATTGAGGGGTCAACTGAAGCACACAGGAGGGCTCAAAAGCAGATAGTCAAAAGTTTAGAGTCTCTCTAATGGAACTTATAGATCACTGAAATCTGTAGTGCGTAAAGACGAAATTACTTTTCTTTAGCATTATCCAAGAATATATTACGGACTCATGGCATTACCTCATTGAAATATCGTATGAGAAGATTCTTGGTGACTCTCCCAATGCCAGAACCACAATCTGCATCAGTTTTGACTTTAAGTTAGTAACAAGAAATGCAAACATCAATACATGGGGCAGCAAATTGGTTGAGCTGAGCCAAAGTTTAGCATGTCAAGCTTTGCTCATGTATTAAACATATCCAAAAACTAGGCTCCATCTCAGTTCATTTAACTAACACAGAAAATGGCTGAACTATGGCTACCTCATGTTTGGCTTAATTACAAATTAGGCCTCAGTAAACGAACTTTTATTGAGCTGATCATCAGATATACAACACAAAAGATGATATTATAGTATCCGATAATTACAATCAAAATTTTAAGAATGGAAAGATCTGGGCCACATTAGCACTCTTAAGGGTCAGATGTAGCTTTCAAGTTTTTTTCTTTTTGAGGCAACAACTATTATACAGATTAAGTTGATTCACCTAGATAATTGGAACAAAGGATAGAGCAACTGTTCAATCTGTAATCCGTTCAAGCTCCATATTTGCAGTTCTAGTCTTCAAGGCAGTGAAATGTTTATCTTAGTAAGTAGATAAACAAATCAGAATAGAATTAAGGCTTTCCTAATCTAAAGGTTTTTGCGCACATGGGTTGTCAGTACTCCAAAATTTATAAAACACATCTCAGCCTCGATCTCGCATGCCAAAAGAATCGACTCCAGTAAACTAAACCAAGTCTGGCTTTGTCACATCATGGTTTATAAAACACATATCCAGCAATACTAATTATACTAGCAAACACATCAAAGTGATGCAGTTATTTATTAGCATGTAGAAATGGTAGTTGATGTAAAGGGCAACAAGTTCTAAATAGAATATATTCTAGAGAAAAATCCAACTTTCACAGTTTTTCAACATAATAACTTGTTCTAGTTTTCAACGAGCAAAGCAAACCCCATGTAATGTTCAAGCAAAAAAAAAAAAAGAAACTTTTAGTTTCCAGTATTACAGTTAAAAATGAACTGCTTGCACCAAAAAATATAAACTTCACATGTTTGGGTTGTGTTAGAAATAATGTGCATAGAAAGAGAGATACCAAGAGCAACAAGATGACGGCCAAGTCCACCATCAACAAAGAGTTCAGAGAAAAGGGTTTGAAGAAAAGCTTCACTGCCTTTAATATCAGCATCATTCACTTGTCCATAGCCACCTAACACTCCATCCACCGATGCCTCCACACCCTTCTCTCCCCAAAACAACAAATAAACGAATTAAAAAGTGTTAAATTTGGCCAAATAAAATAAATGAATAAGTAAAAATTGTGAGGAAGTTGGTAACTTTTACTTACTTGCCAGTAAGAAACACCATCCCGGTACCATTGGGTTTTCTTGGTGCCATCGCCAGTTTGTTCTCTCCACATCTCCTCTGCGTTCTTGAATTCACGCCCATCGGAATCAGTGCCGGTTACTTCCATTTGGGACCCCTTTACTTTATGTTGTTTGCTGTTGAAACTGAGTCCGACTTTGGAGGGAAACAATGGCCGTACGATGTGAGCAGCTGCAGGACTTGGATACATATTCTTCTATCGAGGGTCCAATAGAAAAAAAGAAAAAAGGAAAGCTTGTCCAGTTCCTCTGGTAGCTCATTGAAACGACACCGTCTCCAGCCCACCTATATAAGGTCATAAATGCAGCGAAAACCGCTCTTAACACACACCTCCATTAACAATCCATCAGAAACCTAGACTCTAAAAAATGCAGCCAAAGATTTAATCCACTGGTGGCTTCACTGAAGGCACCTCTGATTCTCGTACTGGAAGCTGACACCTAAAGCACTTTTCAGGTTTTGTTTAAGCATTGCCTTAATAGTTTCTTCTTTGCTAATCAGATATTATATTCATTAACATGCAAATTTAAAAAAAGGAAATGAACACTTTTTCAAAAGAATGCAGAACTAGAATTTAATAATCTCAAAGAATGATAATTTTAAGATATCATTGAAGAGGTATGGAATTTTTTAGAAGTAAACTTAACTTGTTCATATATTTAAAGTTAATGGGAGATAAGAAAATTTCTACACTACATGTTCATGAGCCTTGAGAATCAATAGTTTCCATGTTTTATCTTTCAAGATTATTCAATTCTCTGTTTTTTCTGTTCGAGAACAAGAACTTGCATGATTGAAGCAGTTGCAGCAATTGATCAGTTTCTCTTTCTTAGAATATTTTACCGCTTTCTCTTTTGTGGACGTGGAAAACAAAATGATATAGCAACATCAAGTTTGGAGATTCTAAGTTTGATTCAATTATCAAAATCATGACTACTGTTTATAAAGTTTAGAAAATGTTGCTACTGTTAAAATAAGCCTTACTTATATATTTATTTATAATAATGAGGGATTACTTCCATCATCATTATATTTTGTTGGAACTTTAACCATTATGCTGCCCTCTCCTACTTTTTGCAGGTACTGCTGCCAAAGAAAATGGAAAGAAAAGCAACTCATTACTTAGCAAATTTATTGCAATCTTGCATAGATAAGAAGGCTCATCTATCTGGGAAGCTCCTCCATGCCCGTATTTTCCGCATTGGCCTTTCTACAGATACCTTTCTCTTGAACCGCCTCATTGAGTTTTACTTCAAGTGCAAGAACATGGGTTATGCTCACAACTTGTTCCATCAAATGCCCCATAAGAATATTTATTCTTGGAATGCAATCTTAACTGAGTATTGCAAAGCAGGAAATCTACAAAATGCACACAGATTGTTTTCTGAGATGCCGGAGAGGAATATTGTGTCATGGAATAATTTGATTAGTGCATTAGTGCGTGGTAGGTTAGAGCAACAGGCATTGGATGTTTATAATGAAATGATTTGGGAAGGTTTAATGCCTACCCATTTCACATTGGCTAGTATTTTGAGCGCATGTGGCACATTATTAAATATGGAGTCTGGAAGGAAATGCCATACTCTTATTGTTAAAATTGGACTTGACAATAATGTGTATGTGAGTAATGCTTTGTTGAGCGTATATAGTAAGTGTGGCCTTGTTAGAGATGCAGTTCGGCTTTTTGAAGAAACGCAGGAGCCTAATGAAGTCACCTATACAGCAATGATGAGCGGGTTTACCCAGACAGATAGAGTTGTTGAGGCATTAGAAATGTTTAGGTTGATGTGCCGGCAAGGGATCTGTATTGATAGTGTTTCATTGTCCAGTGTTTTGGGAGTTTGCACCAAGGGAGGATGTGGAGAATCTGATCAGAGTGATGGTTCTTTGCGTAATGCACTTGGGAAACTAGCACATGGACTTGCAATTAAACTTGGTTTTGAAAGTGATCTTCATCTTTGTAATTCACTACTCGATATGTATGCCAAAGATGGTGACATGGATAGTGCTGAGGAGGTTTTTGCGAATTTGCCTGAAATGAGTGTCGTGTCTTGGAATGTAATGATAGCTGGTTATGGTCAGAAATGCAAAAGTGGGAAAGCTATAGAGTATCTACAAAGAATGCAGTCTTGTGGATTTGAACCAGATGAGGTGACTTATATTAATATGCTTACAGCATGTGTCAGGTCTGGTGATATTGAGATTGGGCGTCAAATATTTGATTGCATGGCATGTCCAGGTGTGAGTTCTTGGAATGGCATGCTATCTGGCTATTTTCAGATTGAAAATCACAATGAAGCAATTAAATTGTTCAGAGAAATGCAGTTCCAGAATGTCAAGCCAGACCGTACTACTCTAGCTATTATACTTAGTTCATGTGCAGGGATGGAGCTTTTGGAGGCTGGAAAACAGGTCCATGCCATTTCACAAAAAGCTGCCTTTCATGAAGACATATATGTTGCTAGTGGACTTATTGGTATGTATTCGAAGTGTGGGAAGATGGACATAGCAGACTGTATATTTAAGAAAATCTCCAAACAGGATACTGTCTGTTGGAATTCTATGATTGCAGGTCTCTCCCTTAATTCTCTAGACAATGAAGCTTTGGCATTCTTTCAGCAGATGCGGCAAAGTGGCATGTCTCCCACCCAATTCTCTTATGCTACTATTTTGAGCTGTTGTGCAAAATTATCTTCATTGATTCATGGGAAGCAGATTCATGCTCAAATAGCAAAAGAAGGATTTGTAAATGATGTCTATGTCGGTAGTGCTCTTGTTGACATGTATTGTAAATGTGGTGAGGTGGGTGAGGCCAGGCAATTTTTTGATATAATGTCTAGTAAAAATACTGTTACATGGAATGAGATGATCCATGGGTATGCTCAAAATGGCCATGGACATGAAGCTGTTTGTCTATATAGAGACATGATTGAATCAGGTGAAAAACCTGACAAGATAACATTTGTTGCTGTTTTGACTGCTTGTAGCCATTCAGGATTAGTTGATACAGGGGTTGAAATATTCGAGTCAATGCAACAAGACCATGGAGTGGAACCTGTTTTGGATCATTATACTAGTATAATTGATGCTTTGGGCCGAGCAGGCCGATTTCATGAAGCAGAGCTGCTGGTAGATAAGATGCCATATAAAGATGATCCAATTGTGTGGGAGGTTTTGCTTAGTTCTTGTAGACTCCATGCTAATGTGAGGTTAGCAAAAAAGGCAGCAGACGAACTCATCCGCATAGATCCTTTAAACTCTTCCCCATATGTGCTTTTAGCAAATATCTACACTTCCTTAGGAAGATGGGACGATGTAAGAACCATTAGAGAGGAGATGAGGGATAAACAAGTTGCTAAAGATCCAGGTTATAGCTGGATTGAATATAAGAGAGGGGTGGAATCATTTTGTGGTGGAGGATAACATGAAAAACACTAATGATTCTTTTGATTAGAAATTCAATGAATACATGAGCTTTGCTGGCTCCTTCCACCACCAAGTACAAAGCATTAACAGAGACTAATTGCAATTTTCATCATGGACAACAGAACCCTGGAATGAGACTTCTTTCTGTATCCGTATACCTGCCATAGCAGGTGCATATCTCTCCCTGCTATTATATGTCATTGAGCATTGTGAATCTGCTTATAAGTTCGATGATATGCTGATGTATTAATTTGCATGGCAGACTAGTATGCTCAAGCATGGTGATTATTGAGACTACATGGTGAAACTGTAATTATAAAGGATAAAAACAAGACAGTTACTGGAGAAATATCTGCTGCTTTCGAACGGTTGCTGCCTCCTTTTCCACTGCAAGATAAGCAAGCTACACAGGTAGCTTTTACCCCTCAAAAGTGTTCTTTATACAACCATTTAACTAAAGGCTTAAAATATTATTTTATATTTCTTACTCCTGCGAAATGGCTGAGAGTTTGAGGTACAGCTGCAAGTATTGTAGAGAGAACTTGCAGACTTTATTGTAGTTTGACAAATCACCTTCATAGGAATCTGCTTCAAAAATCTTCCAGTGTCTTTGATGTCAAGTGCCACAAGAAAAATCCATCATTAGAACATTTATTACATGTACTGTTATTTTAACGAGGGCCTTAGAATGTAATTAGATGTCAATTTTTATCATGCTACGAGTTGTCAGGAAAATATTAGACTATATGTTCTCTTGCCAGTGTAAATCCTGAAAGCTGGCTTCATTTACAATATACAAATGCTTTTGTATGGTCAAAACCAATTTGAGAAATTTTGTGCTTTCTTGTCTTTTGCTTTTCTCTTCCTTGTTTGTTTTAAATGTTATGATAACCTAAACAGCTTTCCTTGCATATATATATATATGGCTTAGAAGGATTCTAAGAGTGCTCAACCTTCTATTCTGTTTGTATGGATGAAGGATATAAACAGCCTCTTGAGATATGGTATATATCAGGAGCTAATCAGTTTTCTTAATAGAAATAAGTTTTAGCTAACAGATTCTCAGCCTTCTGCAGTTTGTGGTGGTGGTGAGAAAACAAAAAAAAAAACGAGCAAACCGAACCAACCAGAAAACAAATCAAAACAAAACCAGAAAAATCAGTTAATCGCACCGGTTGGTTCAGTTTTAGGTTTCTTTTTCAAAATATTTAGTTATTTTTGGTTTTTAGTTTAAAGACCAATGGTTATCTTAACCGACCGGTTATATTCTTACTATTAAATTTTTTTAATTATATATATATATAATTTATATAGTTTTTATAACCTTTCCAAAAAAATTTAAAAATATTTTATTTTTTTACATATATTTTTTAAAAAGGCCCGATTATTAAATTTCTAAACTTTGCAACATTAGATTTAGGGTAAACTTCAAAATACAATTATCTTGTTTGGTGTTTTGGTGTTTTTACATTTAAGGAACAAAATGTATTTTTCGTATCAAATGAGTAACACGTGTTTTATTTTTTTATATTCTTTTATGTAAATTCAATGTTTTTCTCATTTTTTAGATTGTAAATATTAATAGAAATATAAATATCTAATAAAACAAGTATTTTTAATTAATTTAGCATCCAATTAGATATTTTGTAATCATAAAAAATTATTAAAACATATTTTCTATTTTAATCAAATTTAAGAAATAATTTTTTTAAATAAAATTTTAATATATTTATAAATTCTTTAATGCATTTTAAAATGTCATATTGCTTATATAATTACAATTTAATAATAGTTCATATTAAATACATGTAAAATTATATAAAAAAAATAGAAACATAATTGTGTATCTAAAAATATTAAAAAAATAAAACACGTAGTACTATTTTCATACAAAAAATATGTCCCTCAAGTGAAAAAACATTAAGCCATATAATAGTTTTTTGAACTTTATCTTTAGATTATTATTATTTTTTTGTGTGTCCCCAGAAATTAAATAATTTTAACCAATTAATTTAATATTTAAAAAAAATAATACATATTTTTTCAATTATTTTCAAAATATACTTTTTAATAAGTTTTTTGAATTTTTTCAGTGAACCTGACCTGATTGACGTGTTACATCTATTAAGACCGATAAAAGAAAAAAAGAAGAGAGTCAGGAAAGAGTAAAAATAAAGGATTCTTTACAAAAATACTTTTTTTCTTTTACAGCACTCATAACATTTTTATCTCAAGAAAAACAATCTTACAAAAATCTCTTTTTTGGCTAAAAATATTTACAATAATACGTTTTTTCTTCTTTTTAAATATCAAGACAGTGTCTTTGTGATGGTTCTTTACATATAATAGCAATATAATCATAGAAATTAGACATGATTAGTGGATATTTATATTTGAATTTTATAAATAATTACTTTGTTTTTAGTTTAGGATCTATGTTATTATGTAAATTTTTTTTTTATTTTTTTTCATAAATATATATTTAATGTTAACTAATTAATTAATATTAATAACAATTTTAAATAGTTATCTTTTTAAATTAAAATATTAAATTATGAAATAATG
The DNA here is from genome assembly GCF_019578655.1 of Ricinus communis. Lineage (NCBI taxonomy): Eukaryota > Viridiplantae > Streptophyta > Magnoliopsida > Malpighiales > Euphorbiaceae > Ricinus > Ricinus communis. The sequence continues at coordinate 21,051,289 of NC_063259.1, read as the reverse complement.
ATGGCACATATTTTTAAATTCTTGAAAGGCATGAAACATTTGCAGTAACTAATCATTTCTTTTTCCTTTACCACTATTTTATTATTTATTAGATTTTAATTTATAAATTATTTTATTATCATTTACCTTCATAATTTAGATTAAATAAAAATTATATTTATCATAAATTATTAAGATTTTCATATTCTTAAAAAATAAATTTTAATATATTTTAAAGTAATAAATATCTTTTAATTAATTATAAAATTAACTATATTATTTTATAATTTATCTATAGTCACTGTTTTATTTTTTGATGTTAATATCGTGAGAATTTATGCAAGTCAATTTTTAATTGGAGTATGTGACTTCAATATTTCTTTTATATCTTTAATTGTTTTCCACATCAACAAAACAAATAAAAGAACAACCATAATCAAGCATATAACAAGGTCAATTTAAACACTGAAAAAATAAATTTTTAATGAAATTCTAATATTTTAGACTCTCTTCAACATGTAAGTAACAATTAAAGGGATTGAAAAATTATTATTTTTTAATAAAAAATTAATTTCTAATATTTTGGATCGTCTTCAACAGGTTAATAGTACAAGAAAAAATCAACTAAACATCAACTAAAAAACAACCAAATATCAACGAAATCATTCAATTACAAAAATAAATCATAAATTAACATAAAAGAATTATAATTGGAACCATAATATAGCCAAAGGATTGTAGGACTTATATATATATATATATATATATATATATATATATATATATAGAGAGAGAGAGAGAGAGAGAGAGAGAGAGAGAGAGATAGAGATCAAAATAAATTTTTGTACATAAAGTTTGATAAAACTTGAACGTCTTGTAGAGAGCAAAATCATGCAAATTAAAAAATTTCAAATGACAAAAAGAACTAAAATGAGATGTTAGAGAAGAAGGAAATTGAGATAAAAAAAAAACTTCAACGAAAGAAATTAAAGACAATTCTTGAAAAATCAATATAACGTCAAATCCAACATAAACCATATCTACTTTAAAATAAATAAAAATACAAAATCATACATATTCAGATTATTACGGAACAATATGTTGCATTGACAAGTTAACCAATGTTTCTTTTATAGAAAAAGAAAAATTAGCCAAGAAAACCACGTTGTAGAAACTAAAGAAAAACAAAAATTAAATAAGTGTTTTTTATGTTGTAGAATCAGTTATTTTAAATTATTCTTTTATTGATATTTAGTTGATATTAAGATGTGTATAATTTATGTTTGGTTAATTTTTCAATGAGTGTAGAAAGAAAGTATATTGTTTAAGGTTGCTTTTGTAGAGGTATAAATATTGAATATGGTTGGATTCTTATTGTTTATTGTAATAATATGAATTTTTATATTATTTAAATATTATTTTTTTAGGAGTGTTTTAGTAACTTAATATTTTCATAATGTTAAATATTTCAAAACATGTTTAGACATGCTAATTTATTATTCATTAATTATATTTGAGTTGAATTGTTATATTTTTTTTAAACTATTTTATTTTAATGTATTGCATTTTATTTTTAAAGAATAATTTTAAACACTTAATATAAAATTTAGTAACGTTAATAAAAGTAGAATATATAATTTTGTGTAATTAAAAAATTATTTTAAATATAGTTAATAATAAATTATGATAATAATTTATGTATTAATTTATTTGGATTATTCATCGAATGGTAGTATTATAATAATATAATATAATACTAATATATATTAGAAATATTTTATATATATATATATATATATAATATTAAATAAAGATAACAATTAATATTAAAAAAAAAAACTTAATGAATTTGAACTCAATCTCAAGCTTAACTTTTTTTTATTATATAACTACTTAACGAGCAGAGTTCGAACTTAGTTCATTTAATAGAATAATAAGCTATTTATAGATTGAGTTCTACCTATTCGTAAGCTCAATAATTTTAAAACAAGCTGAGTTCGAGTTTGAATATAAGAGCTAGACTTTTTGCCAAATTAAATAGAGCTGAGCTCGAGCTCGTTAAAGTTCGGTTTAGCTTAATCCGATTACAACTCTAACTATATCCATCAATAAAATTATTTATTTATAAAAGAATTCAAAAATTCAAAAATTAAAAGATGAATAGAAAAATTAAATTAAATAATAAAATAAGAAAAATTTAGCAGCCTAATTAATTAATTAATTAAAACCCAATTACTAATCAATCAAAATAATTAAACTAATTACGTACATTTAATTAGGTGTTACATGTAGGCCTAATAGAGTGCATGACAAGGAACAAATATTCATTCTATTGTATATGAGATAATAGAAAATGATAAATTTCTATTCATAATATTGAATTGGAAAGAAAAACAAAAAAAATAAAATTGGCTCAACATAATAAATGAAGTGAGAAAAAAATAAACGTAAAAAAGTAAAAGAAAAAGGTAAAAATGTAAAAGAAAAGAAACGGAGGTAAAAAAAAAAAAACTTAGAACTCTGCGTAATGGTTTAATCTCCCCTAAAATAAAACGGTCCATTTCATTAAAAGAAATTTCAGAGTAACGCTGCAATCATTTAATTTTGCACTTAGTAATTGTTTGGTTTTTCTCTAAACCTTTAGCCATTTCATCCAAATCTCACCACACTTATACATAAAAGATAAGCATATACTAAATTTAAAATTAAAAATAAATAATAATTACAGGAGTTAATAGGATAATAATATGAAGGAAACATGATAATAAAAGTAAAAGGTTAATATATGGAAAAATATATCACTAGTTAGAACATTCAAAATTTAGTGGAGCTTCAAACTGAGGTACCATTATAAATCGATCATATCAACAGAGAAAAATTAGGATGAATGAAATAAAAAATTTAAAATATATATTGTCCATTATCGCTAGCATTTTAGGATAATATAATGTTTGTTTTTCAAAATATAACGGATAGTTGATGAATATAATAATTATAAGAGCAAAGTTGAAGTATATTTATGTATTATCATACTTCAAAGCAAGGAGCACAAGAAAAAAAGAGTAGAAGATACTTTTACATGTATGTTGAATGGCTAAGCAAAGCAAAGAGTATTCTTGATTATTTATAATTAATTTACGACCTTTTACATTAATATATTTTAAATATTGAACTGCAATTTTCTACGAACTTGTTAGTGTGTTCATTGGCGATGAACTTACATTATGAGGTTCAAATGAACGACAGAATGGCCAGGGAAAAAGAAAAGAGTTTTTTTGCCTCTTTGTAGCCATTTCCAGAACCCAAGAAGATTTCTTGAAATTTCAGTTCCCTAGATAGCAGGATCATCCTGGCGAGGGCCTGCAACTTTTGGTTTCAGTCCCAATGCAACTTATCCATGCAGCATCAGTATAGCAAAATTAACTCAAATAACCACAATCCTTCTCTATATAAACCCTATCTCCCCCACAACCATAACCCATCAGCAAGAACAGGCATTGCCTCATACATCAAGTACAAGAAGAAAAAAGAAAAAGATTTAGCGTCCCTTTATAATTTTCTTACTTCAAAAACCATGAAGAACGTTGTCTTCTCTGTGCTCTTACTCCTCTCCTTCCTCTTCTGCCTCGCCAACACCAACGAGGCAGCAGTTCCATGCAGCACGGTGGACATGAAGGCAGCTGCTTGTGTTGGGTTCGCCACTGGCAAGGACTCGAAGCCCTCACAGGCATGCTGCACAGGGCTACAACAGCTTGCTCAAACTGTTAAGACGGTTGACGACAAGAAGGCCATTTGCAGGTGCTTGAAGGCTAGCTCCAAGTCCTTGGGAATTAAAGATCAGTTCCTGAGCAAGATTCCTGCTGCTTGCAACATCAAAGTTGGCTTCCCTGTCTCCACCAACACCAACTGCGAAACGTAAGTAACATATCAAAAGAGAATCCTGACCCTTTAACACCCTTTTCAATATACTTATATATTACTATAAATTTTCGTTTGTTTCTTTCAATTTGATTTTGCAGGATTCATTAGGCCATTATGGAGGTGATCAAGGCTGTGTAGGAATTACAAATCTTACAACAGTACTTGATCAAGAAGGATTTGAATAATGTAGTTGAGATCTTGTTTTAAGACCCTCTTTGAACTTATGATAATAAAAATAATAATAATTTAATATTTTTATGTTATGTTGGGTTCTTTTTTATTAATAATATAGTATGATCAGTTCAGTTCCACCATCTAATTTCATACTGCAATTCCATTCTTTTCTAATTTCTCCATGCAACTCTAACGATTAATTACCTATTCAAAGAAAATACCATTAACCAAATGTACTTTCTTAAGGTGTTGCTGCCTAAGAGAGATACAACTATCATCATATACATATTTTAATGCAAATTTGCAACTGAAATCCAAGCTATTTGGTTAATAGTTCGTCCAATTTAATTCCATTTAATTTCAGTTTTAATATTAAAAAGTTTCTAAAGATTAAGAAAAAATATATAGTTTTTTACATATAATATGAATAAAGTAATGAATAAATTTATATATCATAAGAATTTAAACTATTTATATTGACGTATTTAATAAAATTTACATCTTCTTTGACTTTTTTTTTTATTTCTTATAAACAAAATAAAAACTCTAATTAAATTAAAAGAAATATAAATGTAAAAATGTACAAATCAAATTACACTCCATTTTATTGCATTTACAACGTGGCCAAAATGATTGTGAATGGAAAATTAAACATGAAATTATATGGAATCTTTAGCTGTCTCCAAATTGATCTTCTTGTATAGTATGTATGGTACATCCACATTATATGCAGTAGAAATTTAATAATGTTACACTTTCTTGTTATAATTAAGTGATAGAATTTGAACAGGTTAATTACATATATATATATATATATATATATACATTTATGTCCATGGTTAACTTATAATTTCTGTTGCCATGCCTTGCATCTCAAAACATATATGTAAGTGCCAACAGTCTATGATATGGTTTGTGCCTATATTTTCTCCAAATCTTTGGGCAAACAGTACACAATTAAACTTTTAAAATTGAAAATAGCTTAATTATACCCTTAAATTTTTTTTTCAAAAAAGAAGATAATTACATTTTTGGAGCTTTTTCATTTTGCCAGAGATAAATGGTTAGTATATGTTAGTACGGAAGAGTATTGTACGGAGACCACACTATAGATCATAAGTGCCTCGCCCTTAACTACTAGACCCTTAACTGTAGAAAAATATGAACCTGATAGAGCAAAATCACAGCTAATAATTTGAGAAAATAAAGATAAAGAAAGACAAAATATACAATAGAACACACAGATTTACGTGGAAAACCCCTAAACAAATTAGAGTAAAAACCACGGGCAAGAATAGAAGAATTTTACTATAAGAAACTAATAGGAGTTACAAACTCTCTATTTATAAAGGAAAAAACATTAAAATTCTCTCTTTATAATAGGAGAAAAATAATTGCTTTAACTCTCTAATATTTTTCTCTTATTTTTGGGATGAATGAATAATAAAGTGAGGCTTTTATTATATAGGCTTGAAAGGCACCTCAAGATTGTTAACTTAGCAACGTGGGAAAGATAAATTCTCTAAATATCAACATTAACTACTAGACTAAGGGCTCATTGGTTATTTTTGGAGTTAGTTTCGTTTATTTTAATGCTTTATACATTTTTAACTAATGATAATGGTGTTGAGTTTTATTCGTTAAAGTGAATGACAAATTATTATTTTGAAATTTTCCCACTATGGCACGTATAAATAAAATGTGAATTGGAAAAAGTTAAAATAGTTTCTTTTAATGCTTAAAACTAACTAATCCGATATTATTATACAGTAAAATGAAAGTGTTAGCTCCAATAATATAGTTATTTTATTTGTCAATTTGTTTAAATGTGCAATTAAGCTATTTAAAATATAAAAATTTAATTACCCTTTACTTGAAAACTCAAGAACTTACTCATATATTTATATATATTTAGATCTACAGTTTGTCAAATCTCAAATTACATTTTTACTTGTAAGGTTTTAATTTCGATGTCTACATCCACCACTATTGATAGGAGTCTATCATTTATATGATGAAATTAAATATATAAAATAATGACTATTTTTATTATATAGTTTATTAGGCCTCCAAATGATTTTTCTTTTTAAAAGAAATAGATCTTTTATCATATTTTTATCCCTCCAAACCATATAAAATAGCCCAAATTAGCATTAATCATCGTATTAACAAGCACTTTCAATTTGGAAAGCATCATCCAAATGTTCTGATAACTAAGGTTGGATGCACCAATTAATCTCCTCCTAATCTTGTGACACTTCCAATGTAAAACCATATACGTAAATGTGTAGTCGAAATCTTTGCCAGAACATGATAATTAATAACTTACATGAGTTAAGACAACAATATCAAGATAACTGCTTTGAAAAAGATCGACCACTGTACAGAAAACTCATCAATTCCAAGGAAATATATGTACATATACATATATTTATAGGCCCTGCAGCTCAATCAAATTTCCTTGGAAAACTCAAATCTCAATCCATTTGTAATCCCCAGCTTCCCCTTTTTTTTTTTCCTATAAAAGCTCATCACCTACACTACCATTTTCCAAACCCAACACTTGTTTGCTTAAGTAGCAGTCCCCAAGAGGCTTACTGTATACTATCCAAACTAACCATGAAGAACATCTTCTTCTCTGTGTTCTTCCTTCTCTCTTTCCTTCTCTGCCTGGCCAATGTTAGCGAGGCAGCTGTTCCATGCAGCACAGTTGACATGAAGGCAGCTGCTTGTGTTGGGTTCGCCACTGGCAAGGACTCGAAGCCCTCATCGGCATGCTGCACTGGGCTGCAACAGCTTGCTCAAACTGTGAAGTCTGTTGATGACAAGAAGGCCATTTGCAGGTGCTTGAAGGCTAGCTCCAAGTCTCTGGGAATTAAAGATCAGTTCTTGAGCAAGATTCCTGCTGCTTGCAATATCAAAGTTGGCTTCCCTGTCTCCACCGCCACCAATTGTGAAACGTGAGTATATATAAATATATAAATATATATACATATCATATTACTTGTTTTTCTTTTCTTTTTTCAACTACGATCAAGTGTAGGGACAGAGTTTACATTTTGATTTGATGTTGCAGGATTCACTAGATTGGGAAGGAGGTTTGGCAGGTGTAGTGTTCTAGGAAGAGACGAAATAAAATAGGGCAATGTATGTGGTTCTTGTTAGACCCTACTTTGGACCTCAATAATCATGCATCTCAAGTTGGCTTTTATTGCACCAATTCACTTCTCTTGTTTTCATGATGGTGGACCTTTTTATTTTATATACATTTCCTTCTTACTGATAATGGATCAATGGTATTGTCTTTTCCATAAATCTTTGCAACTTTAATCCAATTCAGGAGCACAATCATTGAGAAATTAAATAGAACTAAAATGAAAAGAATTAAAAGACAACATGATTTCAGAGCTGAATACATACAAAAGCATAAGGTTTCCAAGGAATTAAATACAATTGCATTTTGAAGAAGTGGAGAAACAGACAAGCAGCCATATGATTATTTCGGATCAACCATGATCAACTACATGGATTGACTTGTGACAATGTTTTGTAGCAAAAGCAGGAAGTATAATCAATTACCAAGGAATTTCCTGACCATCCCAAGCGAAGAACTTTCCATTATCTTGGCTCCTTGCATTGTTGATAATGTTTAAAAGCTTCTGAACTGAGAACTCTTTGGTGAAGAGCTTGCCTTCAGGAACATTCCTCTGAAATGGCCTAGAGAGGTCAGTGTCCACTGTGCCTGGGTGCAAAAGAATGCATATAACCGGATCCCTCTTACGTGCAAGCTCCACAGACACAGTTTTCGTCACTGCTAGCATTAGCAGATATAAGTGTCATCATAAGCCAGAACGGCTAGCAATGAAATTTCTTAATATCTTCTATTTATATTCTTTTTAGCATCCAACTATTTCAGCACACTCCAAGCTAACAAACAACAAAGAAAATGCAGGTGAAATCACATTAAAGTGGAAACAGTATGGATGCAAGATATACTAGAAATTTAAAGGACTAGTTACCAACCAAAGTGGATATATATATATATATATATGTGTGTGTGTGTGTGTGTGTGTGTGTGTAGCATATATTCATTATCTTCACGTAATTTCCATTTGCGATGAGGCTACATATCTGCCATCAATGGTATTTTAAGACATGGGTACTATAAGTGAGCCAACTATCAGGTTTGTTGCATGCAAGGAGTGCTGAGAGATGCTTTTCAGGCACCAATGGATCCTTTTTATAGGAATTTTCTGGCCTCTGAATTGAAGAGTTCAAACAGAGCAAAACGGAACACTCGAGCAAGAATATTCTCACATCTAACTTGTGAATCATGACAGAGTTTGCCAAGTTACATCCAAAAGGTGATTGAAGTTGACATAAAGCATTCCTTGCCAAGATGAAAAATTAACAGATGTCAATCTTTAATAAGACTGAAAGACAGACATCCTTATGTTCAGAAGAACCGATCTCATAAGGCTAATATTAAGAAAAAAAGAATTAAACTAAATGTTGACTGAAGCTGTATATCTTATAACTAAATGATATGGGAAGCCAAGTGACAAATCATACACTGATTTAAGGCAGCCTTTGAAGACCGATAAGAGTGCCAGCCACCTAGGCGATTATCTCCAATGGATCCAACCCTGGCACTTAAATTGGCTACAACTGCAACATCCCTTTGGGTGCCTGAGCCTCCTCCAGCTTTCAAAAGAGGCCACATATGCTGTAAATTTCGTATAATAATTACTTGAGCCATTAAACTGTAAAGAAGGCAAAGAATAAACTGCATTGCATGCATAACCTTGTGAAGTAAGTTCAATAAGTTACTCATTGCATTAATGCAATATTGTATTTGTAGATATCTCTTTCTACTTAACACACAAAAACTGATGCAGGTGCAGGTGCTCTTTTCAGTGTAAGACCTATGCATGTTTATCCCCTGGGCCAATTCACAAAAAGAGGAAAAACGGAAAAAAAAAAAAAGATAGCTTCTTCCAACATTTTGTTTAGTGGCAAGGAACATACTTTTAATTGAAGCATAACAAATCTTTTGTATTTCACTGCTTATGCCTACTACTTTTAATACAAAATCAGCTATCCCAAAATGATTCTGGATCTGGGTTACTCTCAAACCATAATGGAGTATGAATTTAAGTTAACAACAAAAAGCTATCTCCATGTACCTTGATCACTAGAATTGGACCCACAGCATTGACCTCATAAGCAAGCATCAACGACGATTTCTCTACTTTGTTCAAGGTTGTTTCTGCACTGGAAACCAAAGAAATTAACTTTATTCCTCTGCCCTGGAGTTTATAGAAAGAACAGCTGTTTGTTGACTATTGCATATATAAATTGCAAATATCAAAATCCACTACTTGGCTCAAATATTTGTTGTGGAAGCAGTGTTACGATTATCCTACCTGGTTGCAGCAAATTTGGTATCGAGAGGATGCCTGAGGCATTAATGAGAAGGTTCAAAGAACCATATTTTTCTCTTATGGCAGTTGCAGATGCCTGAAATTTGACATAATGTTAGGGGACTACAAAAGACTTGAAACTATGAAAGGCTATTGCTGCCAGTACATGGGTAATAATGGTGGTTAACAAACTAAAATAAACCAATGGACACAATAAAGGAAAAATACTAGAATAATTAACACATCTTATCATCACCATGAAGATATTAGTGAAACAAACAAAATTTAAAATTCACGACCCTAAAGTGGTAGCAGGATCCAAGTTCCTCGATTTGATTATCAAGAAAGCTAACTGATTTTAAAGTAAATTCATCTAGGTATTACGCGAAACCTCCAACTCAACTCTTCTGATGACTTAGAAAGGAAAAAGTAAAGACGATTTTCATCTGTTCTGAGAAAAAGAAAGAGGTAGAGACCAAGAAAGAAGCATTAACCTCTATGGAACTTTCAATGGTTAAGTCCAGCTGTTGAATGTTGAGGCGTTCATCAAATTTATTTTTCAAATCAAGAAGTCCTGTTGCTCCATCAGGATTTCGACAAGTAGCAATGACATGGCCTTTCTCATCCTTTTCCAAAAGTTGTTTAACCTGTATCAGGCAGTATACCATTCAAATTTCACTCACATAAGTAGCAATTCTACACCTTAAGATCATATAACAAGTTAAGCACATCCAACAGACAAAGATATAATAGGTTTCCATGGCCACATTTTGACTCGTCACCTTATCCTGAAATCCAATGTCAGACAAGGATGTTCGGACAGGGGTCTGATGCTCTGATCCTTCAATTAGTAGGAAATTGTATGAAATTTTAGAAAATAGGTGAGTTCTACAAAATGTACCCATTTTGGATAACTTATACCTAAGCCAACTAGCATTATTTACAATTAATTTGCACTAATCCAGCAGCTGTCATATAAACTGCAAGAAAATGAAATGAAATATAAATATATAAGAACTGGTTTCTATAATTCATTTCCAATGGGAATCCTTCAATCCAAATTATTGTAGTGGAGTTCCAATGCAATAATGGGGCCTATTATAGCTTGGAAAGTTACAAAAAAAGAAAATGAAAACTATTTCACATTTGAGATTTTGAATGACTTCAAGGAATCTATATTTTAATGTATGGCTCTGAAATATTTCGGAAATATTCAATCTCTTACCTTGACCACTACATATGATATACACATTGAAGTAGTGCATGTGAATTGGTCTATGCCCTTAAGATAACTATAGTAAGAATGGATCAGAAAGAGTGAGAAATGCCACTTTTTGTTCCTTTGTTTGACCATCAAAAAATGATGTAGCTTGGAAGAAATTAGCACAAGAGCTAGGGTTACCGAGATAGGTTTTATGTAGGGCCACAAATGAGCTGAATCAAGCTTTGAAGAGATCAGACATGGCTTGTCAATACTTTTAGTAAGCTTGGAAGTTTGAGCTTCTATGCAAGCAATTGACCTTAGCTCATTTGATGTGCAATAACCTAAAGCTCACTGTAAGCTCAACTCCCTTTATCATGCAACATAGAAAATTAGATAAGCTTGATCTGAGCTCATTACTCAAAATAACACAAGCTCAAGCACAGCTTGTTCAGTGAAATCAGGCCTAGCTTGAGCTTAGATCATTTGAGTATTTGCTTGTCAACAAAATGCAAAATTATACAAGAAAAAGCCACTTTGTCCAGAATAAGTTGCACTCTGTCTTAACATGCATAACAATGACAAAAGAAAAAAAACATGTGTGTGCATGCACGTAGGCATATACATATATCATTCCAGACTATGGCTTGCATCTTCCTTGGGCATCTCTCCAATCAATTAAAGGAAAACATTTATCATTCAAGATCTTAGGATCTATTATACCAGCCTCAAGAACTGCACCCAAAAAGCACATTTTTGAAACATAATATCTCTATCTAGACATGCATGCAATGAAAGTCCATTATTTCACTGCTGAAACATTGACAATTAGTTTTTAAGCCTAAGTCCTAGATGCACGGACCCAATGACAGTTAGTTATTAAAAAATGTAAAATCATTTTTTTCCTTTTGTGAGTTTATTTGACATTTACTTATAAATTTTTATGTGACTTTGCACTGCTGCAACATATCACTATATATACATGTGGCCGTGCACACAAAATAAAGACTCATTTTAGTGCTGTTATGCATATAATTCATAGTAACTCAAAACCTAAATGAGTCGAATATTATTATTCATGAGCCTAAACTCAGCTAGTATACTAAACAAGTTTCAAATTGGGGATCAAGCTTTGATTCTTAAAGAAACAAGCTTAAGTGAACTTCGATTCAGTCACAATAAGAGTAGTTCTCAGTGGTTTGGCACATTTGCAGCCTAGTTAAACAAAATACAAGTAAGAATTATAACTAGATATAGCTATAAATTTGCGAAGTCTAGACGCAAAAGTTACGTACTTCACTGAATGTTCAGCATTTCTGGATAAAGTTCAGCATTTGGGGTTTATCTACTTTTTCATGTGTACTTCAGCCAATAATTTGACTGTGGGCTAAAATGATCAGCTTTAACGATGTAATGTGACAAGATCCTAATATTATTGTTGAACTCTGAAGGTCTAAAGGACTCCTGTACATTGAAAGAGCTTTCTAAACTTCACTTATTCCAAATAGTGCCATTTCAACCTAGAATAACTTGTAATATTTGACATCATCGACAGTAGGATAGGCAAACCACAACTCAGCCTCAGGCCAAAGTGGAATGAATCTCCAAGCTTAGGAACTGCAATAAGTATATTTAGCTTATCAGATTACAGCAACTTGATACACAACCTGAGTACTTGGGGAAAATGTTGACATTTTTCACCCAGAAAGGAAAAAAAAAGAACTAAAGACTTTTAAACGCAAAAAGTGAAAGATGAACCTCAATAATGGCGGAATCCCACAAAATTTACCAATCTAACCAAAGTCCTTTCTCTTTTTTTCTTTTTTTGTCAAGGGGATAACAAAAGTCATCTCAATTTGCAATACAAATACAGTTAATGTACCATTGTTAATTCTGTAAATGCAATAACGGACTCGTGAAAACCTGAAAGGTACAAAGCATTAAATAAAATGCATCTACCAAAAATGTAGGCCATCATGTGATTTAGCAGATAGGGAGAAAAGGAAAATGTACCAAAAAAGAAAAGAACAGCTTATCAAGTAACAACACAGCCACTGAGACAAATACTAGAAGCAAGGATAAAATAATTGATAAGGTGAAACTGTTAAAGAATCAAACACTATTTGCAGGAGCAGAAGACACAAATTTCATCAACATAGTTGATATGATAAAAAATGACAACTAAAAGATGAACAAAAGAGAATGTGCAAGAAGAATAAGAATACTTAAATGTGAAATCAGAAAGAGATCCTTGCCATTCTTAAATGTGAGATCAAGTAAGAAATTTAGCACAGAGATTTGGTAGATTTTCTTTATAACCTTAGCAACATAATATTTTCACTAAGATTTATGAAAAAAGCGAATTCAATTTAACTGCAGTTCAATACAAGATAATGAGCTTTATTACATGAAAAAAATAAATAAATCAAAAATAATCATGCGGTATATTAGTTGGCTATACACTCAAGCGTGAATTGATTTCCATGAAAAATATAAAAAGTTGACATAGAAGAGGATTAAAATTAGCGTACTTTTCAACTCTAGTCCATTCATTATGTTGTAGTGCTTAAACAACTTTCAATCTCATTCAACACTTCAATTATTCTTATCCAAGAATTATCAGTTCAATCACCATTCTCCTTCAAATATTATCTCTACGTAATTACATGTCAAAACAAAGAAGGATAGCCAATAAATAACAAAAGAGGAAACACATCAACCAGGACAAAAACACCAACCCATTTCTGCATGAGCTACAAAGATGGAAGAATCTAAAAGCTAGACAGAATTCAAGAAACTAAGAATAGAATAGATAAAAGAAACATATAATAAAAAAAGTACCAAAAAATAAAAGGAGAAAAGAAAAACTCACGAATTGAAGTCCAATTCCTCTAGAGGCTCCTTGAACCATCGAGACCCCACCTTCCCAGTTGGCAATGGAGCCATAAGAAGAATAAGAAGAAGAAGAAAAAGCCCTTCTTGATGAACTCATAGCCATTGGAGTGAACAAGAAAGCACCGTATCTGACAAGTGAAAGCTTCATCTTTTTTCTTTAAAAAAATGGGAAAATGTTGAAAAAAAGAAAAAGAGAAGAGAAAGTCAGAGAGAATTATGGGGTGGTTTCCATGGACAAAGGGCTTTATGTATCTTTTAAAGCTCTTTTTCTTTTAATGAAGAGATGAGAAAACAGTTAGAAAAAACAGATTTTGCTGTTGAAAATGAGAGAGAGAGAGAGAGAGAGAGAGAGGGAAAGAGAAAGATTGGGCTCATTTTCACCGCCTAGATTACCACTAGTTTTGGGCTTTGAGGGTCCAATTTGAAAGCCGAATAATTTTTAATGGCAGTTGATGAAGAAAAATTATAAGAATCTCGAATTGTTGCCAATTGAATCTCTCGAGATTTACTTGTAGTTTTTTCTTTTTTTATGAAAACTTGAAGTTGGTTTTTTAATTTTTGGTTTCTAATTTTGTAATTTGAAACTTTTTAACTTATAATCAAGCTACTAATTAATTAAATTAATTATTTATTTATTTATTTATAAGAAACAATTAATGTATCAAATATCTTCTAATAATTTTTAAATTCCGAAATTCTGCTTGTTCGAAAAACACCGGAGTTTGAAAATCGGTACTGTCAATAGTGTTAGAATTTAAATCCGAAAGCACCTACCGAAAGCACCTATGCAAAGTTTGAGACATGCTTAAACCAAAATCACCACTTTGCCTTTGCTGGAAACCGTTAGATCGAGGCAAACATAATGCTGCTCCTATGAGGAGTCATTTCCAGCTTTCAACGAGGAAAAATGGCAGGTAAGAGTTGACCTAGGGGTTTTCGACGGTGGGGAGTGAGATTTTGATGACAGATTGGCTAGAGAACGACGACAACGAGGTGATTTGGTGGCGGCAACAGGCTGGCAACGTCGAAGGCAGCTCACGGTAGGCGAGCGATGGACGGGAGAAAGGATGCTAAGAAATTGTTTTTGCCTCTTGATATGAGTCAAAGCTGAAATCTTTCTTTAGCACGAAAATAAATGTATTTTTCTAATACATTCAAAACTTAGGGGCTGCCAAGATTTGATTTTAAATTCGAGCTTGCTTTTAAATTAGGAACACACTTATAAGCCACATAATTACCTATAATAACACCCATTTGGATTTTGAATCCAAGGAAAAGAAAAAATCTAATGATTCATATGTGGCTAATTTCATAATTATCTATTTGGCTTCATTCTATATCAAAGTACAAAGCATGCTAAAGAAAAAGAGGTGAACCCAAGTACACTTCTTATCAAACTTTATGTCAAATTAACCTTAATTAAGAATGGTTGATGGATGATAATCTAAAATCCATTGAAAGTGGTTCTTGTTTTTTCTTTTTCTTTTTCATTTTACAGGAGGTAACAGCCCATAAACACAACTATATTGGATGCATGCAATGAGTGAAGCCCGACATAACCAAAGCACATACTTTGGGATAGAATTATTTTTATTTCTATTTTGAGATTAGTGATGTTTGAACTCCAAAATAGTATTATCTTATCAACAAACTAAAGTGTTAGTTAATAATTGAAAACTATAAGTATACATCTTGTATATATGTCTGCAAATGTTAAAAGATTATGCTAACATAGAAAGATAAATATAGTGGCAATCATGCAATCAATAAAAAAAAAAAAAATATTTAGTAAATAATCTTATACCTAAACTCCTAGAATTGATTGTCTGAGAATTTCGATTGGAAAATTCTACCGAAAATTTAGCAGAACCTCCTCTAAAAAACGGATATTTACCCCTTGAAAAATGAGTTCAGAACCTACTAAAAAAACACTTCTAATATTCTTCAATTATTTAATAAGAGTAGAGTCACCCTTGACTGTATTATTTTCTCAACTCCGCAACACAACAGTTCGGCAATAAATATTATTTTACAATTTAATGAGCAAATAATTTTCTCACATTTGAGGTACTTGCAACCTCAATTTACAAAATCAAATAATAATAACCATTATAATTAATCCACAGTATTTCTATAATCAAACTACTAATTAATTAAATTAAATTAATTATATGTTTATAATCAACAATTAATGCATCAAATATCTTCTAATAATTTTTGAATAATTTTTGGGTCCAAGAAAATTATGCCGAGCTGCAAATCTGAAATTCTGCTAGTTTAAAAAATATCGGAGTTTGAAAGTTGGTATCGTCAATGGTGTCGGAATTCGAATCTGGAAGCGCCTATGGAAAGCTTGAGATGCGCTGAAACCAAAAACACCAAAAATCATTGCCTTGCCTTTGCTGGAAACCGCTAGATCGAGGCAAACATGGTGTTGCTCTAGTGAGGCGTCACTTCCAGCTTGTAGCGAGAAAAAATGGTACGGAAGAGTTGACTTGAGGGTTTTCGACGGTAGGGGGTGAGATTCCGATGTCGGATTGGCCAGAGAACGACGGCAACGAGGTGATTTAGTGGCGGCAACAGAGAAGGAAACTTCCTCCTCTCGAGCAGCTCTCCCTTGACGGCTGAAGACTGTTGCGAGTAAGAAAAAAAAAGATTTCTTCTTTAGTATGCTGAAAAAAGAAAATCCAATAACAAAATTAACTAATTTCTATTAAAAAGAATCAAAAGTGATTTGACATTGGTGTGATAATATTTATTTACGTTGCAATAAGACTTGACAATAGATCATTTAATGGGTACTGTAACAAAATCTTAGGTCTATATCAATGAATCTAATACTCAAGAAAAAGATGCCTCTTCTTTTTTACTTTTTCTTTTATAATTTTCTAGTTCTTCATCATATTTTCATTTTGTTTACTTTTCCTTTTCTTTTTGCCTCTTTTTTCTTTGAAAAAATTGATTTTGCCTCTTGTTATGAGTCAAAGCTGAAATCTTTCTTTAGCACGAAAAGAAAATGTATTTTTCTAATACATTCAAAACTTAGGGGCTGCCAAGATTTGATTTTAAATTTGAACTTGCATTTAAATTAGCAACACAATTATAAGCCACATAAACCTATAATAACACCCATTTGGATTTTGAATCCAAGGAAAAGAAAAACCTAATGATTCATATGTAGCTAATTTCATAATTATCTATTTGGCTTCATTCTATATCAAAGTACAAAGCATGCTAAAGAAAAAGAAGTGAACCCAAGTACACTTCTTATCAAACTTTATGTCAAATTAACCTTAATTAAGAACGCTTGATGGATGATAATCTAAAATCCATTGAAAGTGGTTCTTGTTTTTTCTTTTTCTTTTTCATTTTACAAGGGGTACCAACCCATAAACACAACTATATTGAATGCATGCAATGAGTGAAGTCCTACATAAGCAAAGCACATACTTGGGGATAGAATTATTTTTATTTCTATTTTGAGATTAGTGATGTTTGAACTCCAAAATAGTATTATCTTATCAACAGACTAAAATGTTAGTTAATAATTGAAAACTATAAGTATACATCTTGTATATATGTCTGCAAATGTTAAAAAAATATAAAGATGGTGGATCAATTTGATAAATTTTAAATGTGAGGGTAGATTCATGAAAATAATCAAAAGTCGGAGTATCTGGCATCTATTTACCTAAAAAAATTAGGCTAAAATAGAAAGATAAATATAGTGGCAATAATGATATTATTTTGCTTTAGGGTTCAAATAAAGGGGGCATTATTAGTCTTAAGAATGCCTATCAATTTCATTTGTTATGGTGTGAATGGAAATCAAAATTATGGCCAAAACACACTAATGATAGAGGTGGATTGGATACAACCTGCCATATACTAACTGGTCCCACTAGTCACTACCTAATAATATATATAGACAGCATATAGGGTTAAATGAAAATATATATATATATATATATATATATATTAGAAGAAATGGAAATTATATATATATATATATCAACAACTTTGGACGGTTGTTGTACTGCAAAATGATCAAGAAAATCTTGACAAGAACAATTACCTATGGATAGTGCCAAATCCTATTTGTTTTGCCCACTATAACCAAATTCCATTGCATCATTTTATAAATAATAAAATGGTAGTATGGTTTTAAACATTTTATTGCAAGACTTTTAATTGATATTGACTAGTATCTCATTTTTTTCTTAAATAAAATTATTCAATAAGATTATTCAGAATTGAATATTTAATTATATATCTTTTCGTAATATTGATATTTAATTATTTTTTTCGAGTATTTTAAATGTGTATTCTCTAGTATTTGTATTTATATAATGCATATTTCTTAAATACTTCTTAAGAAATCGAATGCTAATTGAAAAGAAGAGAGCGGCTCGTTTTCTCATTGTTCGTTTTCCCTCTCCTTTTAGTAAACTTCATATTTTTTTATTTTAATAATTGAGATTCAAGAATGTAGTAAGTGATAAATTAATTCATTTTTTGTTAATTGATGTTTTTTAAAATTTATTTGGCTTGAGAAATAATTATAGAAAAAATAGTTAAATGAAACTAAATTGTCTTTTTATAGATTTTTTTATAATTTATTCTACTATTCTATAAATTTTTAAAATCTTACAAAATTAGTTATAGATGAAATTAATATAAATAGGAAAGAATTGATATCGTATTAAAATGAAAACAATACGAAACAATATTAAAATGAATAAATATTTAAGATAAGAGAAAAGAACTAATTATAAGTATTAAAATATACAGATTCTGAAATCAACACTGTAATTAAGCAACCGTATTGAGTAGTATCCAACAAATTGTTTATCAATGACTGAAGAATATGAACTTTCCACTTATGATCGTCACGAATTTAATTATAATCAAATTGCTTTAGGTCGTTTACCAATAGTAGTAGTCGATGATTATATAGTTCGATCAATTTTGAATTCAACTAGAAAAAAAAACCGCTTTGATTGATTAAAAAGTATAATTATTGAACTAAAATTTTATTTTGATCTAAAGAGCGGCAATAGGGTTTTATTTTTTATTTTTCTTAGTCAATAAATACAAAAATTATAAATTCCAACCAAAAGATTCTTTTATTTTTGAATTTTAAAGATTTAAGAAAAATGTCAATATCTTTTTATAAAAATAAAGGAATTAATATATTAAATATTTTTTCATTACACAATAATAATTTTTAAAAAAAAATATTCAACAGCAGCACCTGAAATATTATGTTGATAAGCTAAAAAGGAGGATTTTCTTTTCTTTGCTAATGATGTGAGACAATATTACATTTATGATTAATAAATTTGACCAAAACACATGAGATTAAAGAAGCATCAAAATGATTTATCATATGCATGTGTCCTTCTTCTTTTTCTTCTCTATCTTTTGTGAGGATTTGTGTATGATAAGAAAGATCAAAGGCATGCTAAGGATTTATCACCAAAGGTTTTTCAAAAAGAACAATATAAATGGAGCCATGAAAACTTTTTATGCATGTCATCAATTAACTCCATTTTCTTTCTTTTCAAAATCATTACTACAGTCACTCCCATAAGGCCCAATTGCATCAAATTCCCTTCAATTACATTATGACTATAACCCCCATCAAATCAACAATGATAAAGAAAACAAAAATTATTAAAATTTCAAAAAAGAAATTATATATATATATATAATAGAATTTTACTATAAACTTTTCTTTTCCTTTTGAACAATTACTAGACACTTTTATGACTGTTGTTTTCTCCATTGAAGTGACTTCATTTGAAAGGATATGAACAATTTTCCATTAAAGCTGATGGATTTGACAGAACTTAGTGCCACTATTTGGTAATAAATTGGGCACAAAAAAGTTGCTTCCATAACTAAGAGAGGCATAAAAAAGTTTCCAATGTAACATACATAGCCAGCCTGGGGGAGGCACGTGTTGGAAGCAAGATTTACTACTTCTTTCTGCACTCAATCAGTATTTAAAAAAAAAAAAAAAACTTTTAAGAGTTCATGAGATTTCTTTGATATAAGCTATTTTTTTAACACATTATTTAATAAGTTTATAATATAGGTGAAATAGTTTTTAATATAATATTAAAGATTTTTTTATAATTAAAAGATATAAAATTAATTAGAATTTAAATTTACAAATATCCGTATTTAAAATACCGTACAAATGAACGTGACGATTTAGAAAAATAAAAATATTACTAGAATTTTTTTAATAGCTTAAATTTTTTTAATGAAATATTAGAATATGATATATATTGTGTATTTGAGTTTATATATTATGTGTAATAATTTAAATTTTTTATATTTTAAATTAGATTTTAATTAATTTCAAATTGTATAAGAGGAATGT
This sequence comes from Ricinus communis, assembly GCF_019578655.1. NCBI lineage: Eukaryota > Viridiplantae > Streptophyta > Magnoliopsida > Malpighiales > Euphorbiaceae > Ricinus > Ricinus communis. The sequence continues at coordinate 21,031,305 of NC_063259.1, read as the reverse complement.
ATGAAATATTTCTCTCTTCTTTGAGAAAGTTTTAGCAGTTAAATATGATTAGAATTAGTTTTGTTTCTATTCTTTTTATGCTTTTTTTGAATTTTTGTGTTTTTTATAATTATTAAATATTAAAGAAACAAATATTTTAAAAAAAACTCTCAGCATTAAATGCTTTTTTAATACCTCAAATTCTGTTAAAGTGATAGAAATATAACACTTTAGAAAATCATATCATTTCCGAATTTTTATTTTAGTTTTTGGTATTATAGTTTTTATATCTTATTGTTCTTAAATGATCTCTAATTTCCTATTTTATTTTTTCATTTACCTTCTCTTTTATTTTATAATTTTATATACATTAGATGTAATTGTAAAAAATAATTTAGTTTTTAATTTTATGTCACATTTAATTACGTAGTGATTAGTATAAATAGATTCTATCATTTTTTATGGATTTATTTTTACATTCATAATTTATGTGTTTGTGTATAAATGAAAATTATTTCATATTTTATTCCATTGATTTTTTAAAAAAAATTAGATATAGCGAAAATAAATTTCATTATATTTTATAGAATTTCTATATAAATATCAACCTTATAAGATTATTTTTTTTACCATACAAAATTAATCCTAATTCAATTTCTTTTCTCTCTCAATTCCTCTCTTTTTTCCTTTTATTCATCTCTTCCTTCTTTCTCTCGCTTGTCTCTTCAATTCTAAATTAATTTTTAGATAAATGTTTTACATATCATACTAAATAAATAAAAAAATCTATTTACAACTGAGTTCCATTAGATATAAAATAAATTTATGTTGTAGAATCTGAATTAAAAGCAATGTTACTATTATTTCATTTGTATGTCCGTAAAGGTGTTCCTTTTTCTTTTGTATTTTTATTCACCTTATATAACAACAATAGTAACAACATTTAACTTGTCTGTTTTAGATATTTTAGTTCTTAATCCAAGTTCTTGAGTGAATTTGAGGCAAGTGGTACTAAAAAAATGGAGGACTCTCAATCTCATTTGAACCGTATTGTCAATAGTCATAAATATTTTAATTAAATCATAAGTATTATTGTTAAAGCTAATCTTTTTACAAAAAATTCTTACCAATTTGGACTTTAGTATTGAATGATTAATATATATTTAACACCAGTTCTAAGGAAGAATTTTCTATTTTTAATTATAGCATATGAAAACAAATGCAATATTGCATTATTTCTTTTATTTCAAAAAAAATTCAAGAGTTCATATAAAAGAAACTCAAGAGAAGTTATGTTAGAATGAAATATAACACAAAAAGTTCCTGATGATAAAATGGGTTATACAAGACATATATAATCTAGCGATCATGAAGAACATCAACTGAATACAAGTCCCCAAGAACCCATAAATATTTTGGAAGTCAATTATTTCTTTAGGCAAATATGTAAAGATGGCGGTGCTTGAGGAACCCTAAACCTAAACCTGTAAGAATCAGGAGCTAGCTTAAGATTAAGATATAAAAGTAATGGAGGTAGGAAGTTACTTACAGAAAGGGTAAATAGAAAAGGGTAAGTAAAAGAAAAAAAAAAAGGGGTACGTACAAATGTTAAAATAGTAGTAAACATGCATATGATCGCCAGAAGGCAGGCAGTAGTAGCCACTATCCCACAGATGCACATGATGGAATTGGCAACCTCGTTTTTTGCTGGTTTTCTCTTCTGTTTATATATATATATATATATATATATATATATATATATAACAATCTGGCAGTAGATGATAACAAAAACTGAAGTAAAATAGAAAGAGACCCAATTTTCTTTTTAATAACTAACACTTGAAGTAAAATAAACTGAAAATAACAAGCACAATATAGAAAGTTTAGGTGGATAATAAAAGAAAAACAGAAAGCTGAGGAACCCAAAGCCTGTAATAGATCTCTCTTTACACATTCCTAGAGAAAGACTGATAAGGAAAAGTCAAGCATTTTTTAAATCATTTATTTATTTTACTCTTTGTCATCATCTTCTTCTCCTTCTTTTTCACCTCTCCATTTTTATTTCCCATCATCACAGCGATACAAAATAATATTAAGAGGAGAAAAGAACAAAAGGAAGAAGAAAAAAAATATATGGTGTTTGTTTGTTTGTTTCTTTAAAGAATGCCCACATGATCAAAGGAGAGTGAAGGATTGAATAATTAATCCCACTTGAAAAGAAAAGATGAAAGAGAGAGAAGGGCAAGTCCCATCTTTCTTTCATCCTTGTATCAATCTATCCTTTGCTGAGCTTTCCAGTCATGTCTGATGGATGTACTTGTTTTAACTGTTCAAACCTTCTGTTCCTCAGCTTTCTGTCCCATCCACCAATATTCCAAAAGGAATGTGGGACTCCATTGCTTCTGCTCCCAATCAACCAGCACTGTCTCTCTCTCTCTCTCTCTCTCTCTCTCTCTCTCTCTCTCTCTCTTCTCGTCTTTTTTTTACTCTTTAACTTTTTCCCTAAACTTCCCTGACTGTTCTGGTAAATAACAAGAAAAAGAAAAAATTTAAATGAAAGTAGAAGGAAGAAGAAAAACCTTCCTCATCTCTTCCTCTTCATCCTCTCCACATGAAATTCACAGCCAAAAAGACAAGGGTTTTTTAGCAGATAGATTGTACCACGATATAACTACATACTTGTTTTCTTCAAACAGTCTATTTTCAGTTGAAAGGAGGTCTTGTTATAAATCCCTCTTGGCTTCTTCAAATGAGATGTTGTTGGTGTCTTCTGACCAATCAAAAAGACCAAATGGATCCAAACCCTTGCTTCCTTTCTGCTCATGATCTCCGCTGAATCCCCCTTGACTAAACAAAAGATCAAGAGGGTCTGCTTCTATCTCTCCCAAATCAGCAAAGAAATCTTCAGATTGACTAGAATCTGGCATTGTAGGCCTGTAACTACTACTCTGAGGAAAGCCATCACTACTGAACTGATCGGCATCCTCCATCTCCATTATATGCTTCTCATGAATATCCTCAATCTCCTCTTTTACTGATGCACTGGCAGCTGCAACCATGTTACTAGGAGAAAATGTATCATTGCTGCTTTCCTTTTGTTCTTTTGTATTTAATGTTGTCTTTTGAGGATGAGAGGTCGGTGAGCTCTTCGAAGAACCAGCATTGTTCTTTGGTGGCTGTGACCTTGTTGAGCCAGCAAGAGCATTCCTTTGAGTTGGCCATGGATGGTTGTGCTCAGAAGTGTAAGTAATGACTAGCATGTTAGGATCAGTTCGGCTACGCTCCACTTGTTTTCTTGCTGAGCAACCCTTTGAGCTACTGCATCTATAGTACCCTCTGGAATATGTTATATATAGAGACATGAGTTAGTTATTTAGTTAGTTATAATGATCACTGAATTTATCGCCATTTTTAGGTAGTTATTCACTTATTCAAGTCCGAGTTCAACAGTCAAAATGACAATAGAAAGGGAAATAAACCATTACAAATACAGGAAATGTCAGCATCTATTCACTCATGCAAATTCTGCACAATGGTTGGGAAACTCTCCTAGAGTTTTTATCAAAAAAGAAAATTAACAAATGAAATTGAAATACCCTCCACTGATTTCTAAAGATATTACTAATCGATCAGTATTTGATGAAAGAATTTGTTTGAATTGAGTTTCTAGGGAAATTTTAGTTGGTCCAGAAGCACACTCTACAGGACATTGTTTGAAGACATGTATATAAATTGTTGTATTTCATGCTCAAACAGGAAAATAATGGCAATTCCTATAGTAAAAGATCTAAAAAGAAAAGAAGCAAGAAATGTTTCTTTTTATTTTTTCAATGGAATAATATATGTCAGAGGAAAGGAAATGGAATGGAGGAATTCAGCTTTTGTTCTTTGTCTTAGGAACTTTTTATAGTTATTAAACTAGAATGACAATACAAATTTTTCTATCATCACTTACCTTGGATATGGAGAACCCTTGATAGGCTTCTGACCATACTTTCTCCATGCCCACAGATCAGAAGGAACTACTTCTCCACTTGGCCTACTGTTTGCAGCTGCTGGTGCTGGTATGCAAACCACCTTCTTTGCTTGACTCTTTCTGAATGGAACAAATACCAAATTTTGTTTATTTCTTGCCTTTTCCACATTATCCAAGACCAAAGAAAAAGAATTTGAGATGACAACGATGATGAATATCAAAATTTCATCAAATTTGAGAATACACTGATTAAGCTAGCAATGACAATGATGATTAGTCCATTCTTGAACAAGAAAACCTTAATTTGGCTTATTTGTCAGGATGAAAGGGATGTGATATATTCTAAAGACAAGTGCTAATCAAAGAACAGTTATTTCATTTAGGTCAGGTGCGTGTTGGGGGGAGAGAAAGAGAAAGAAGTAAAATAAATAAATAAATAAATAATTAGGAGTTTGAGATAAGTACATGAAAGCTAAGCTATGTGAGTAACATAAAGACAACAGTTATATAGATGATACCTTTTCAGGTTTTTTATCAGAACCCATCAAGATTTTATGTAAATTTAGCATGTAATGTAAACAGTGAACAATCTCACCTGATATGATATATACACACACCTAAGAACAAGACAATCAATCTTGAGAATCATCACACATATTGAATGCCAAACCCTAATTCCTCAGACCATTCTTTTGTAGAAAATTCAAGTTTCAAAAAATCCATTGATCTTCTTTAATATCACCATCATCATCTTGTTCATTTAAATAGAAAATAAACTACATAAAAGCACTCAATAGATAAATAAAGTAGAGTTGCATTAAGATCATAATTGAGTAATATAAATATATATATATATATTAAATTCATAGAAACAAGTGAGGAAAGATTAAATTAAACAATACTCTCACCTTCTCTTGATGCCCAGATTCCGCGGAGAAGAGATCTGCATCTGTCCAGTGTTATCAATCAAGCAATTTTTTGAAGTATTAGTGTTAATCATATCAATTGAAACCATAGGAGAAGCCTTGAAACCCCTGGGAGAAACAGCAGCAGCTATCACCGGAGAATCGCATGGAGAAACAGGCAACTTAGCAGCTGAATTATTCTGGGAGATCTGAATCCTTGAAAATATATTGCAAGGACTATTATTGCTATTGTTATTATTGTTTATCTCCTCTTCAAAAACTTTATGATGATGATGACTGCTTCTACTATTTGCACCAGGAAAATTACAAGCATCATCAATACTAGTACCAGCAGTAGTACTAAGCAAATGATCTGTAGAATTTGTGCTGCAAAAATAGGCTGAACAGCCGGAGGCAACAACGTTATTGAGCTCATGAAGAAGTGGATCTCTCATGTTAATAAAAGGATCACCAAAAACATTATTATTATTGTTGTTGTTATTATCATTATCTCTGCTGCTGCTGCTGTTATCTTCCAAAGCCGAAGCTGAAGAAAGATTACCGAGCGGGTCACAATTGAATTCCCAGTTTGAAAGAGCTGCAGCAGGTCCATCCGATTGGCCTAAAGCGCCGCCAGTGCTGGTACCGCTTGCTCTAAGTATATCTGTTAAATCACCTTGGTAGTTGTCCATTTCCAAGCCAAAGAAGCTGCACATATTATACTAATACACCAGAATCAATCCATATCTAGACACCAAATACATGTATACCTATATAGGTAAGAAAAGGGAGAGAGAGAGAGAGAGATAGAGTAAGAAGGAGAGAATTTGGTGTTATCTGTGTACTTTCTTGCACCCAATAAAGGCATGCAAATTTTTTTTTAAAAAGATAAGGTTTTTCTTTTTCTTTAATTTCTTGCTATCCTTAAGGGATATTGATGTTTTGAGAAGATGGGTCTTTTGTGGTTTTGAGTTATTAGCTAAGATAGGAAGCAAAGAATGATGAATAAAGAAAAGAGAGAAGAAGCATATAAAACAAAACAAAACAAAAACAGGGATTTTCTCACTGCAAGGTTACAACTACTGGGCGTTTCTTGTTCTTGTTCTTCTTCTTCGTTTCAGTAACAAACAAAAGGAATAGAGAAAGACAGAGAGAGAAATGGGTTCTGAGTTTTGAACAAAGAAAGAAAGAAACAGAGAGAGAAAGAAAGAAAGAGTCGCTGACTTTTCATACAAAACAGCTAATCTCCATACGCAACAAGCAAATAACATAGAGAATATAGAGAGAGATAGAGAGTTTTAAACTAAGTTAAAATGGAGAATAATTAATTAATTAATTAATTAAATGTAATTTTTTTATTTAAAAAGAAGGGTTAGATTTATTTATGAAATTAAGAACAAAAAAATGGAGGGTCAAATTTATGCAACTGTTTTTAATGTTTATTTTAGCATTAAAAGGTTTGTTCTCTTTTGCCTTCTTGTGAGTTTAAAAAAACACTTTAACCCAAACCCAACCAAATAAAAAAGAAAAGGTCATATCTTTCAAAAACAAACAAGTGATGCCAAAGTAAAGAGGCGGCATGTAGCCGCATTCTTCGGAAAACGTTTCGAAACTCTCATCTAACACTTTCACCCGTTTCTTTTCTTCCCTTTTCTTGTTTTTTCTTTTTCTTTCCATCTCTCAACTTTTCATTAAAAAGAAAATCATTTAGAATCCGTAGCAAATGCGGTCATTCTCTTATAATTATTATGAAAATAATACATTTTTATAATTAAATAAAAATACTAATCATATTAGTTTTTAAAGAATACCTTACGGTGATTGTTATTTATTTATGGATAGTAGCTCTCCCGTCTCTCTCTACCCACATTCCCTCACCCACTCAAGTGTATTTTTAAAAATGAAAGCACAAAAGGGATACTCATGTGACAATACGTAAAATTAGGAAGAATGGAATTATTTTTTATATCAAATCTTGGAGCCTAACATATTGTATCACATTTTAAAATAAAGGCTAAAAATTAACATTTAGAATGCTTATGAGAAAAGAAAAAAATTCACCATAGAAGGCACATAGTGGGAAATTTAGACCCTATTGTATATATCGGTTATTAATCCATGAATTATTACTAATATGAAGTAAAATTTAATTAGATAAAATTCTAACTTATTAGATATCAATAATTTTTTTATCCACTAAAGTTTGTAATCAGAATTCGGACACATATTCAATTATTTCTCAGTTTAGTATATAAATAGAGAGATACATAAGTCTAGGCAAGAATTTAAAAAATAATAATAATAATAATCTCACTTTATCAAAAAAAATTAGAACACTAGATTCAAATGCTAATTATATTGAATTTTATTTTTTTATGGTCACCAAATATTCAAAATTCTGAAGTGCACATATGATGAGATTAAAGAAATGAATAAGTTTATGCTCATTATCTAGTCTGGAAGGATCTAAAAGTATGAAATCTCATTTATTGGATCTAAATTGATAGTTTTTTTTTTTGTTAGCTCAATTTTATAAATATAGTAATCCACATTGATTTTTTGAACTCTGTTTTGGGTTTCTTTTATGTTGTCTTTGCATATTCCTACTTTTATATAATACTAGAAGTAGCTTGTCAAAAGAAAACTCAGAACATGTTTTAAATATACACATATAAATGCAATACTATGTTTTGCATATAGATAGCAAGATAGACAACATCATAATATTTTGATGGGATTTTAATAAAAAGGCTTTGTTAACTCTTTTTCAGATTCAGTTTATATATACTATTCCATTTATAATAAGATTATAAGTGGAAAACAGTTTGGTGAAAGATTGTTTCTACTATAAGAATCAAATTGAATTTAGTAATATTACATATGGGAAATAAATATGTGAAAAAATTCAGTAAGGGGTATTCTAACCCTAGGAATATGATGATGTATTCTTGACTTGGATTTTTCAGTTATTGGTTTTTTTTATTGTCACTTTCGTCATATATTACAGTTTAATTATTGGATAAGTGATATATATAAAATATTATAAAATTTTAACTATATTTCAATTTTTTGGTACATATTTCTTTATTTAATAGTTGGTATAATCTAGAGTAAATAAGGTGTATGGGGCTTCTCCTATGTTATGTTAATCGATTTCATCATGCTTTTGGAAACATAAAATTAAAGGGTCCATTAACAATCAGAAGAAAATTTCCATGAAATATACTATTTGTTCTTTCTACTGCCATCCAACCAATTGAACAAAGCTGAAACAGAAGAGAAAAGAAGGAAAAAGCATTTGACAAAGTGACAAAACAAATACAGAAAAAAAAAAAAAAGCAACAACATTAAACAATATAACATAATTATTTTCTTCATAATTAAACAAAGGACTTCAATTAATTGAAAAAAAAAAAAAAGAATAACTTTAAAAAATGTAATTAAAAAAAATAACTACAATTCATTACTAAATAAAATACCTCTTTCTATGGATGGCTTGAATGCTTGAACAGACTTCTGTCCAGAACCCAGAAGCCATTATGTTTCTTTTTCTTTATCTTTTTTCTTGAGGATTTTTCTCAAACAATTTGTGAATTGCAATTGAAAAATGAAAAATAAACAAAACGAACCCTTATTTATATAAACCGAAACCAAGACTAGACCTAGAATTAAAAATACCCCTCAAATTCTTAGGAGAATCATTAATTAACATTCAAATTGTGAGTTTCCATAACAAAAAGATGCAAATTATGTAAATTAATTATCTAAAGAGGGAAATAGTAGTTTATTAGGAGGGAAGGATGATGTGAATAATTGATTTAGGGATTTTAGGAATCATCAACATCTAATTGTATTAATCTTGGCTTAATTTTGAATCATATATAGCTATATTATATTTTATTTTATTTTATTTTTTGGCTTTGCTTTTTTTTTTTTTTTTTTTTTGTTCTTGCCCAATTTGTATTTACAACATATTTTTGCCTGTCTACAGTTCCTTCCCAGAATTCATATTCACCCACCAACCCAATTGGGGATGTCATCCACACCTACCAGGGCCCTATGATTGAAAGCTTTTTGTCATGTCACCCTAATTTTCAGAGTACAAAAGTATATAGTGTTTTACATGATAAATTTAATTTTTTATTAAATTACAAAAAAAAAAAGAACAAAGATGAAAATACACTCAAAAATTTAATAATTTTCATTGCTTATATATTTTTCCCTAATCCCCTTTATTCTTCATTATGGTTTGCTCATATCTCAGAAAATTACTTATTTTTATTGTTTCATAATATATTAAAAACATCTCAAAAATGTTTTTTTGGCATATCCAGTTTTTTGAAAAAAAAAAATATCAATTTTCTTTTAATAAAAAAGAATTATTAAAATACTATTTTTTAAATTTAAAATTAAATAAAAGAAATTACATTAATTAAGTCGAAATATTCTTTTTTTAAGCTTTGATAAATTTCTTTGGTACCATTCTTCAGAATGGGAAATAAACAAAGGAATTGGGAACAGTCGAAGAGAGAGGACATGTCCCCCTGTACAGTACTCCTATATAAAAGCTTACTTATTTTTAATGCAATCAGTACGTAGCAATAACTATACTAATAGTAATAAAAGACCTAATTGCCAAAATAGACATTGTATTTTGTATTTGTTATTAAATGTAAGCATGTAATTTCTAAATTTTTAAGATTTTAGTTTTATATTTCGACGTAGATTTCAGTTTTAGTATCTGATGAAATTATTAATTAAATTTATTAATATAATATGAATTTTTTACCCATAAAAAAAAATTGAATCAACACTTCCATTTATTAAAATGTTACCGTTCAAGCACATAAAATTAATAAAATTTAAAAAAAAATTAAATTTATGTACTTTTAACGATGATATTTTAATATTAGATGAGTAAAAACTATAATGTTGATTCGATTTTTTTCCGTTATCGCTAAAATTTACATCACGTTAGTAAATATGGCAAATAATTTTATCTAAAAATTAAAGTTGAAGTTAATATTAAAATGTAGTGTTAAATTTTTTTGATAATTAATAATAATAATAATAATAATAAAATGGATAAACACAAATGCCAAATAAATTCTAAAACCAGTTAAGGTGGCTTTTTTTTAAAAGAGAAAATAAACAAAGAAATAAAATAAACAAAGCTAGTATTACTTTACATTATCTTCTAGCAACCCTTTTGTCTCGTGAGCAAATATCATATTGCCATATTTAATTGCAATATCACACTATTTCTTAATTAGTTTAATTTTTTTGACTGTCGATTCCTTTAGCCGCTCAATTATCAACAGTATGTATGATAATGTTAATATGAGAAGACTCGAATTTAAATTCGTTATTATTTTCTATAAGTGAAATAAAAATAAATTAAATCACTTTTTAATTGATGTATAAGAAAAATTAACAGCTGTATAAAGAGAATTAAAATCTCTATAATAAAAAAGATAAAAAAATCCAGAAAAAGAGAAACTAAAAAATCTTAATAATAATAATAAAGAAGAAAAATAAATAGATTTGAAAAGTCTGTATTAATTGATTAAAATATAATAGTATAAATAAAAGAAAAAGGGACCACTGATAGTCCAAAAAATAAAAATAAAAATAAAAAGAATAGAGAGGCGGCATATTTTAATAATTTTCACTTATTAAAATTAAAAGTAAAATTATTAACTATTATGTATCATAAATTTATTCATTCATAATAATTTTAATTAATTAAATTATTATCAAAATCAAAATTTGTAATTTATTTTTTATAAAGAGCGTATGTGTTATCGAATTAAGATTAAAAATTTATTATTTGAGATTTGATTGAAATTGGGGTTAAATATTAAAAAATAATAAGCTTGAGATTTTATATTTATTTGTCAAATATATTTTTCTAATAAAATTAATTTGTCCATTTATTTTTAAAAATCAGAAAAAGTATTTTGCCCAATGTAATGTCAAATAAGATTTTAATAAATGGATGTAGACGACGCACGCACACAAAGAGAGCGAAGGTTTAGAGTACATCTATTCAAAGACAAAAGTGAACATGTGTTCGATTTCTCTTTGCTTGCTTGAGTTATTGTGTATACGAGTTTATCTTGTCTTTTTCTTTCTTTTTTCTAATTTTTTTTAATACAGATATTATATATATATAAATATTTTATAATAAAATATAAATATGAATCAATTATTTATAAATTTAATATATAAATAAAAATATTTACTATATTCAAATAAAAATTTATTTATTTTTTCTTTATTTGTTGCAGCCTACTTTATCTAAAGCCTCCTTTTGAATGACGAATTTTACAGTATTTATAAATAAATTTAATATTTGTGTAAAGTGTAAAATTTAATTATATATCTTTTAGTAAATTTTATATTTTATATTTATAAATTAATTTATATTCACATATTATGGTTAAACTTATTATATCTTATATAATAATTGTATTAGTCAATTTTAATTTTTAATATAAAATAAATAATTAATAGAGCATATATATTAAATATTTCCATTAATAGTAATTTGTATATCAAATATAAATATAATAGCTATTCTTGTATATATAAAAATAGATATTGTGGCAATGGAACCGGCTAGTTCTAACTAATATTTAAAAATAAAAAATTAATTAAAATAAATTATCATTTACGAGTTAGAATTGAAATCGATATAGTTCTGGTTCCAATCGAGGGGAAACCGATCTTGAATTGGTCTTCTGGTCCTAAGGTGGTTTTGGTTCGTTTTGATTAGTTCAGTTTTATTTACCTAACTCCTAAAATTCTTGATATGAATGTTGAAAATAAATAATGTGAAAACCTAAAAAATATAATTATTCATTATTAATTGCATTCCAGTAATATAAAATAAAAATATAAAATAACATTGAAATATAAAAAGCATAGAGAGAGAAAAAAATTTGATGCAGTTTAAAAAAAATTTAAATGGCTTCAATACATTATTATTAGAATAAAATCTCTCTTTTTTTTTTTTAAACAGTTTGTAGGTATATATCATAAAATATTATAAATAATATAATGTTTAGACTTTTTTCTATAGTAAAACAATAACTAGAAAAGAAAAATAAAAGCTATAGATGAATGCAAATTTTAAATTAAAATGAATAAAAGTAAAAATTCTAAATTAAGGAATTAAACTATAGAAAAAAGAGAATATAAAATTCATTAATGAACTCAAATTAGTAAATGAAAAAAATAAAAATAAAAAGTAAATATATCTAATCCATACTATTTTTGAAAATAAAATAAAATAATAACAAAAGACGTACATGTGAAAATTAAAATTTAAAAATTATTATTATTATAATTATAGATTAAAAGAGAAAATAATAATTTTTAAGTGTCAAATGTCATGTTTTAGTACTTCTACGGCAAGTTATAGTTAAACAATTTTCTTTGTTATATATATATATATATATATATATATATATATATATATATATTAATACCGTAATTTTTTTTAAATTTCAATTTCAGTATTTTTAGGGAGCAATTTGGTAAATTGATATTTTTCGTGAGTAATTGAGAATCAATTAATTTGATTTAATATTATCCAATAATTAAAATATATTGATTTTGATAAATTATAAATTTAGATTTATGGTTTTAAAAGAGTAAGTCAATTTTATTTATATTTATACTAGCTTTGTTTAAAATACTTCTTTTATATTTAACTTAGATTTAATTTACACTAATATTAAATAATTGTTTATATAGAATTACCATTACTATTAAGAGTTTAAGCTAGTGTTTAATTGTTGCTATAATAATTAGATGTATGTGCTTAATTATTTCTCCGGTTAGAGATAATCATGGTTGTGAATAGTTAATTTATATACCAGTAAATTATTTCTGAGTTGGTCTTGAAATAAATGTTTATGCCGGATAGATAAATTATTTTTGCGATCTGAATTGTGTTGCGGAGTTAAGAAAAATAATATAGTTTTGGTCGGCTGACTCCTGTTCAATAATTATTGAATATTAAAAGTGTTTATGGCAAGTTCTGGACCTATTTTACTGGGAGTAAACTTTCATATTTTATGAGAGGTTCCACCGAATTTTCAATAGAATTTCCACGTCGAGGTCAGTCGGAATTTTTAAACAGTCAAAATCTAGGAGTCTATGCCTAGGATTAATTATGAAATATTTCATTAATCTAATTATTTTCGTGAATAGATAATCCGTCAGTCTAGACAACTCCATTCGATGCGTAAGAGCAGATAGCAGAAATTTGGCAAAACTGTGAGTTAAAGTCATATATTCTATTGCATGTGTCATATATGGATCTATATACAATTCTTTTAATGAGTAATTAGTATGGTTATGTTAGTAGTATAAGTGTTATTAAATTTATCTTCGTTACTATCTTTATTATTATTATTATTCATGATATTATTATTATTATTATTATTATTATTATTGTTGTTGTTGTTGTTGTTGTTGTTCAATTATTATTATTATTATGAATATTGCATTGTTAAATTATGTCATTACATCTTCTATGACTTAATTTTAATATTTTATATTATATAAATTAAGTTGTGATTGTTGGAGTATCATGTTACATAAAATATTATTGATGCTAACGTATATTGTGGTTCGGAATGAGACAACAGTAGAACGTGCCACTTGATGGATTGCATCAGAACCGTGTGCGTACAGGCGAAAATCAGAGTTAGATAATAGAGAATTATTCGGTGATGTGCCCTTGTTTGAGCATAGCTCTCTAGGCCTATAGGATTTTGATTTGCCAGAGAAAGGTCCATGATCGAGCATTGCTCTCTAGACGCCGCTGTGTTGGTATTTAAGTGACCAAACTAGACTTAAAGACCCTGGTCGAGCTTTACACTCTGGGCGCTAGTCTTATTGAAATAAGAGAGCCGAAAGGCTACTAGAATCAGGGTTAGAGTTCTGCTGAAATACTCATCTCGTATGTGCTAAAAATTGCATATTTTTAAATTATAATATAACACGTATTTATTATTGTGTGATGTTATATATTATTTAAATAATATATATATATATGTGTGGAGTTAGGGTTTCTTTGAAGTACTTATTTCGTATGTGTTAAAAATGATATTTTTTAATTATGATATGACACGTATTTATTATTGTGTGATGTTCTATATTTTATATATATATATATATATATATATATATATATATATATATATATACCGCTTTAATAGATATATGATTTTTAACTTTCTCTCGAGACTGACAATATCAATTTTAATTTTTCGGTGTGATTAGATTTTTCGTCGTCTTTCTCTTGACAGTCCGACTTCCTTTTTCTTTGGACCTATTGTAATTAATTTTTTTCTTTTGTATTTCAAATTATTTGAAAATCTAGACTTTCCGCAATAGTGGTTCCAGAACTTAAACATTTTATTTTAGTCTGTTAAAACTATAGAAAAATATTAAGCAATCATGCTGATGAATTGATTTAATTATATTGTGATTATATGAATGAATTGTTGGTATATTTAAGCCTTATGCATATATATGTGTTTATTTGAATTATTGATTATGTAAGCTTGATACGAGTTTTGATGGTTTTAAGTCTACCCATTCACATATAAGAATATATATATATATTATTGTTTGATTGATAAATTTATATAAATTTTTGAATTTTATAAAACCTCTTATTTACATAAAAGTCTCTAAACAAGGGATATTGAAAACTGAGGTATGGAATCAATTTTTATGACATTCTCATTTTAATAGATGAAGGATTATTTCAAATTTTTATTTAATAATACTTTTGAGGTTCAATAATTTTTTATATATAATGCGAGTACGAATAAATCCATAAATTAATACAATTCATTGATTTTGACAAAATCTATAAATTTTAAAAACCTTATTCTAAATAAGCATCTATAGGGTTAGTATGATAATATGTATATATTTCAATTTGAGTAATATTTTAAATTTAAATCTCCTCTCGTCATTTGTTACTAAAAGAAAAGACCTCATTCTAAACAAGACTTTTGATATATAAAATATCTAGAGAGCATTGACTTAATATATATATATATTAAATAAAAGGGTATAAACAAACCCCTAAAACCAAAAAATTTATAAAATCTTAAATTCTTACAATTCATTAATTTTAACAAAATCTAAAGATTCCCAACTTCTAAACAAATAGAGCTTATCATACAATTAAGCATCTAGCTAGGTCCTTTGAGGTTTGAAGTATCTAATCCATGAACTTTAATGATGATTAGACTTGGAAAAGGTGATTATCATGATATAAACTAGGGTGTACGTGTTGTGTTGGAATGATTAAGGACAAATGGAAAAGAAAAAAAAAGGATTAATTAGTTATTAACGTATAATATATTAATTAAGTGAGAAGGATTAACTAGATGAAAGGGTGTCAAAGAAACATTTAGTCTAAAAGAAAAGGGTAAAAGGTATGATTTGGTGGGACTTGTTCAAGAATAGAATAGAGCTTAATTAATAAAATGGACACAACCGTTATCTAAAAAGTGATGTGGTTGATGAGACATTTTTGTTGGTCTTTTGGACTAATTTATGTATCAAAAAGGTTTCTTCTACAAGTTGATGGGAAAACGTTTCTTTAATTACAACTATTTCTTTACTCTCTTTATATATCTTTTAATTCTTCTATGGATATCAATGTGTATATGTATAATACAAATAATTGTTTAGATGAGAGAGAGAGAGAGAGAGAGAGAGAGAGAGAGAGAGAGAGATGGCCTATTTGTTTAGTATTTGAAAGATTGAAGGTTGGGCCAATGATGAAGAAGGGAATCACCGACCTCTAGTGTTTGATGAGACATTTTGAGAATCTTGTCTTGGCTAACAACTATTTCCTTTTATTTTTCTTTTCCTCTCTTTCAACAAATTGCTCTCTCAACATTCTTTTCTTTTTTTCTTTTCGCCTTTGGACTCCTTTAAAAGACCCATTCTTGCCTTGCTATGTCCTCTTCCTTTTCTCGTGTGTTTTTTTTTAAATTTCATTAAATTGTTTTTATGATCTAACAAAAATAATTTATTTTTATAATTTTTGATACTTTATAAATATTACCGTTAGCAAATAACAATTAAATTATATAATACAAAGAGATTTTGATATGGCATGCAATAACCATATTCTTTCAATTGCCATGTCAGCACCTGCTAACGGTACTATACAATTTGATTGTTATTTGTTAATGATCATATTCACACGACACCAAAGTGACAAAAAGCAAATCACATACCACAATGAATTTTTTTTTAATACACTTCATCTAAGATGGACCCGATTAAAATACAAATCCAAATTAATAGAAAAAATAAAATATGTAATACCAAAAAAATTATATTAAAGTAGCTCGCTAACTATCATTCTATTTCTTTTTATTTTTTAATAAATATGGTACTATCTGATAATAAAATTATGATTATAGACTCTTTTAAAAAATAAATTTAATCACAAAACTCATAAAATTAACATACATGTTACTTTATTTTTTTTTTAAATCAAGAAAAGGGAAGAAGAAAGATGTATGAGATTGAAAGTCTAATAGAATGTATATAATGCTACCCAAATGCCATATGATTGATGAAAATGAAGGATATCTTATATAAATTCAATCTTCATCCTAATGAATTATCCCCACATGAAGTTGGCACTACAAGAAGGGACTTAAGGACTATATAATACCCTATAGGAATATAATAATTATTTCTATCTGAATTCAGCCAATTGAAGTAGTAACAACAAGAACCCAATTTACACATCAATAAAAAGTTCCCAAGTAACTAAGAGTAGTACTATTTCTTGGTGGGTGGTCCTCTGCTACTCTTATCCTAGTTTTCCTTTCCCTTTTCTTTTGCCTCTTCTCTGTCTTTTTCTATTTGTACCAAGCTAATAGGGCCTGTTAAAATAATTGCTAACTGGGATTTTCTCTTGGTGTGGTCCTCTCCAAGAACTTTACAAAAAAAATACAATAAAAAAATAGAATTTTTTTCTTTTTTTTTTCTTGCACCTAGCAGGCTTCTCTGTTTGTAATTTAGTTATGAATCATTGATAGATAAGGCTCCATATATACAAGAAACACTTACACTTGCCCCACGTTCCTCCAAGATAACCCCATCACACACACACACACAAGAAAACAAATTGAACTGGGATTCTCTGAGCAATACTATACAGGGGGTTTTGTCTTCCTACCAAGCATCCACCCATGTGAAGCAAAGGAAACCCTAAATTTTTTAATAACCCTTTATAACATAATGCACACTTGATAAAAGAACTATTTTATTTTTTAATATAAAAACCTCGACTTTATTAACAAATGCCAAGAACCCTCTTTCTTAGCTGACGATTGCTGCTGCTCTTAGAAAAATAAGAATAATAATAATAAAGAAAGATCCCTTTGTTTAGATTAATCTCAAAATGGGAGGTGTCTGCTGCTAACTGGAAAATTAATTGCAGTCGTGTTTGATTATCCTCTCTTTGGTCTTGTCCTGCCTGTGACAGGAGACTGTTATCGACGCCCATTTTGCATAAGCATCTGACGCCTCTCAACGTCAGCTGTCCACCGGCGACCTCACCGGTGTGTGTATATATATATATATTTTTTGGATTGTTATTGATATTGTAATGCCCCATTTAAGCAGGGTCAAAGTAGGGGTCCATATCATATCAACAAGCTCAATGTTGAGTATTTTGTTTTGACTTTTGCATATTGCTAAGGTTGGGGATTGATCCAATCTTGATAGAGGAACAAAAAATAATACAACAAAGAAAGAAAAGAGACAAACTAGAGGTAGAAAGCTAAAATAAATAATTACACGAAATTAGATGATTTAATATTTAAAATTAATAAATAATTATTTTTTATCAGTTTGGTAAATAAATAGAGACACGTATCTTAATTAAGTAAACTTGTTAAAAAATTAAATCACAAAAATAAAATCTATAAAAAATAATTTTAAATTTTTTATTATTGCTAAGTAGTATTAAATAGATAAAAGTGAGTGTATATATATCATCTCTGATACTAATGGATACTTTTAAATGGTCAATAAATTAAATTCATGAAATGTTTATTTATGTTTCAGAACTTTATCATTTAGTTAGTTTTTAATTTAATTTATCTAACACTTGAAATTTTTTTTATAATATCTTAACACTTTTTAACTTGTGTCTTTATTCAATATATCTATACGTATTATATAAAAATATATAAATATTATCTAAAGTTCAAATATATGTTAGATTAAACTGAAAATTCGATTGTCTATTAAATTAAATCAAAAATTAAAGTATTAAATTGGCTAATTAATATAAATCCAGGAATATAAATATGTATTTAGCCAATTAAATGTATAAAGGACTAGACATACATACATATATTTACATTAAGGGGTACATGTAACAAGAGTAGTAACCTTTAAAAGATTGGGGGGTGGTTCAAATGAGGAGGGTGGGGTGGGGCTCTTGTCACTGACTACCAACCACAGTGCCTATAATGGCTAGGCTTAGCCATTGGAGAATTATTTTTGGTACGTGTAGGAGCTGGACCATACAAAATAAACATTTATTTTTATTTTTATTTTTATTTTGCATAATGTCATCAACTAGAGAAGCTTCTTTTGCAAAGTAGTGCAAAACCACTTTCATAAGAGAAGGGGGTGGTGGTGGTGATGGTGATATTACTGATAGAGAGCATTAATTTATTATTATTATTATTATTATTATTATTATTATTATTATAATTATTAATATAATCACATTGGGAACTGCCAAACCTCATCTCATTAAATTTAAATTCATATGAATGTAATTAAATTAAGGTATTCTTTGGATAATTAAGCAGCTAGCCATTGGATTGTGTAGCACGTGGTGCTTACCCATGTGATTTTCTTTTCTTTTTTTTATTTACTTTACTTCCAATAGGAACAACTTATAAATCTTTTTTTTGCCTTTATTTCTGGGATCATTTACAGATCCCAATCCTCTCTTTTTCTTTCCCCTTCTTAAGTAGAATTTAAAAATATATATATTATATAATAAAAATTAAATTTGTATTTCTGTGAGCTATTTAAGAGCTGGTCAGACTTCTTTTCTTTTTTTCTTTGAAGTTTAGATCTGAATTCGGCTCTACCTTATTATTTCATTTTAAAAATTTTAATAAAATTTTGACCAATAACATAAATTAAATTTGCGAGCTTTAAAATAATATATAAGGCAAAATCCGACTAAGAAATTAAAATGGTTGAAAATTATATTTTATCTAATGGATTCGGAAGAGTTAAATAAATAAAAATATAAGAATGTAATAGAATAAAATAAAATTTTAAATTTTTGAATTAAATAATTTAATTTTTGATAAAAATGATATCTCATCGCATTAATGAACCCGCTTAAAGAAATGAATATATGTTACTAATACTTTGAACAATAAATAAGGCTCGAAACTCTCATCACTGATAGTGTTCACCACGGTTAAACATTTTCATTAGTTTATAATCATATCAAAATTGAACTTATCCGATAAAAAAAAAAATTTAATGAATTATATTTATCGTGTAAATTTATTATAAAATAATTATAATATGTAATTCATTTTGTAATGTGTTTCTTCTATACTGATTTGTTTTCAATTATGATTGGTCAAATATAGCTATGTAATGATTAATATATAATAATGCATCATAATATGTTACATGTCTAAATATATCAGGAAATTTTTAACTCTACATGAAAATTCAACTAAAATCTTTTTGTTAGATGATTTATAGAGTACCATTCTTCTTTCCCTCTATTTATTTGAAAAAAGAAAAAGAAAATTTATTCATATTATATAAATAAATGAGTGATATGTATTATTGATATTAAATGATTAATGTGTACATTAAATATTTAATTTTATTATATAAAATATTTAATTCATATGTGTCACTCGTTTATTCATCACTTATACGTATGAAGTAGATAAATTTTGATTAAAAATAATAAAAAATTATTTCTTTAATTAATTATAGGATAATTTAGAAAATCCAAATCCCTAGTTGAAGTTGTTAAAAACCAGTGTCACACCTCTTTGTACCCTTGTATTGTATCTTCTTTGTCACTTGGGAAACAGTAATAATCTCCTTATTAATCATTAATTGAAGCCAGCCTTTGAGATTACAAAGATAAGTGGATTAATTAAGGGCATGATGTTAATCATGGCATGAGATTAAACAAAAGTTGGTTGTTTCGTGCAAAACTTAGGCCTCAATTATGGGTTATGTCCAGCAACTTGTATCAAACAAGATCTTGATTAGTGCAATGCAAATTAGAGAGGACAAGCAAAGAGCAGAATAAATAAAAAGAAGTATGGGAAATTGTAATGTCCTAAGTAGATATACAAAACTTGATTGAGTAAAAAATAAACTAAAATGATCATATCCATAATTCATGATAGGGGAGAGCATCACCAATATTGCATACTATTCTTCTCTCCCTTAATTTAATGTATTTTACATAAATTGAAATAAAAAGAAATAACCTTCTATTTAGAAGAAGTTTATTACTATGAAGATTCAAGTTTAATGTTTCTGCACATAAAGAAAGCATATCAATGAAGTATCGGACATAATATTTTTGAATCACCTTACCACCACATATATATATATACATATATATATATATATATATATATATATATGATAAAAGGGAGAAAAAAATGCTTAGATAGGACTATAATCAAATCGCACCGAGTCAAATTTTAGCTAGCTCGAATTTATCTCATTTATTATTTAATTTAATTCTTAAACCAAACTCATCATACTAATTATTGGCTTAATCAAGGTTACACGAGCTTAATAAAAATATATTATAAATTAAACTATTCATCAACTATTAAAAATAAAATTTGTAATATAATTACTACAATTTTTAATTTTATTATATCAAATAATTTTAAGTCTATCTCTAAAATAAATAAAAATATAAAAATTATAATAAATGTCAAATGATTATATTATTAATTTTATGAGTTAGCATATGAGTTTAAAAATGAGCTGTCTCATAAGTCAAATTTCATCTATTTTAACTTGATGTATTTATTAAATAGGCCTCACTAAATATTTTAAATATAATTTTTTATCAAATCGAATTTCGAATATATTACGAATTAGTAATATATTTAATAGTCTTTGCATACAGATTATTATTACCATATGGACTTGATTGATGGGTCATATGGGTTGCTACGTCCAGTCTCCAAGTAGCCCAATGATTAAGATTTATAAAATTGCTCAACAATGTGCGCGAGGATCCTATATATGTGCTAGTTACAGCGCAAAACTTGAACAAAAGCCCTCTAATTCCTGGGCCTAGAACATGCCAGTTGGGTCGATGATCAGCTTTCCCTAACAGCTGCCTGATAATGGCCAGCGGCACGGCAGATTATAGAATTGCTATTGTCATGGGTGCTCGCGTGAATTTTCTATGTATATAAGCCGCGCACCATGTGTTTGTTGATTTGTCTGAATGATTTTGGCATTGCTCAGTATTCCATTCCTCTTTTCATTTGTTTCGTTGTTTTAATGGATGCTTTAGTTTGAATCATCTCGCCCAGTATGTATTATTTGTGAGCTCAATTGTGGATTGAATATTGCCCAAGCTAAAAGCCTCTATTGAGCATGATGATTTTATTTTATTTTTGTATTTTGTTTACGGGGACACAATTTGGAGTGATACAAGTTGTAGCTATAACGAGCATTTGAGTTGAACCAGCTGTTCACACTGGTTTGTAATGGCTTCTGCTATCCGTAAGACTGCCTTAGTTTCATATCATGGCAGCAGAATTTTAGTTGAGAGGAGTCTTAGAAGGCTTCAAGTCTTAGATGGATTCTGTAAATGGCATCATTTTGGAAATTCTCAACCTTTTTCTACTCGTACTCAGCCTAAAAGGTTGTGTTGGGAAGGTTCCTCTCACGGTGTTCTTTTGAGAAAGCTTGAGGTTTCTTTGAAGGATCATAGATTGAATGAAGCATGGGTAACTTTTAATGACTTCAAAACCTTGTATGGCTTTCCTAAAGGCTATGTAGTGTGCAGGTTGCTCGCTGAACTTTCCTACTCTTCTGATCCTCGCTGGCTACAAAAAGCATGTAATTTAGTCTCTCAAATTTTTAAAGAGAAATCAGACTTACTTCCAACTGAAACCCTGACGAAGCTTTCACTCTCTTTCGCAAGAGCGCAGATGCCTATTCCTGCATCAATGGTGTTAAGAGTGATTCTTGAGAGAGAAAATACGCCTGCAGTGAGTCTGTTGAGGTTGATTGTTTTTCACATGGTGAAGACAGAGGTTGGAACATGCCTCGCCTCCAATTTCTTGATTCAGATTTGTGAGTGTCTTCTGCGTATAAGTGCTAATAGAAATGATCATGCAAAGGTGATAAAATTAGACACTTTGATCTTTAACCTTGTTCTGGAAGGTTGTGTGAGGTTTAAGTCATCTCTGAAAGGTCAAGAGTTAGTGGAATGGATGTCGCGAACAGGTATCATAGCGGATGCACACTCAGTTGTCATCATTGCAGAGATATATGAAATGAATGGTTTGAGGGATGAGATTAAAAAATTTAAGGATCATATTGATCAAGTATCTGCTCCTTTTGTTTGTCACTACCAGCAACTCTATGAAGTTCTATTGAACCTGCATTTTGAGTTTGATGACCTTGATGCTGCTTCCGAGCTTGTGCTAGATATGAATAGATTTCGAGGGTTGAATCCTAATAAAAAACCTAAGAATGACCAAAAGCCTTGCCTTGTTTCAATTGGATCTCAGAATCTGAGGGCTGGATTGAAGATACAAATTTTGCCTGAGGTGCTACAGAAGGAATCTGTTATCAGAGTGGAACATGGAAAAGGACTTTTAAGCTCTAAGAATGGGAAGCTTCTCCTCAGTAATAGAGCTCTAGCGAATTTCATTCATGGCTACAAGAGGCAAGGGAGAATTTCTGAGCTTACAAAGGTTTTACTGAGCATGCAAAAGGACTTTCAGACAATAGGAGAATCAAGTTTATGCTCTGACGTGATTGGTGCTTGTGCTTGTTTAGGTTGGCTGGAAACTGCTCATGACATCTTGGATGACATGGAAACAGCTGGATCACCTTGCAGCTTGACCACATATATGGTACTCTTAACAGCTTATCGTAGTAGAGAGATGTTCAAAGAAGCAGATGCCCTAGTAAGACAATTGAGGAAGGCTGGTCTAATTAAAAATTTGTCCGTTGAGATGGTTGCTTTCACCAGTCTTTTAGAAAGAGCCGATAATTCATCATCATCTTTAAGCAAATCAGATCTGGCTGACTTCATAATTCAAGAAACAAGAGAAGAGAAGGAGGTGACTCCTACAGTCCATGAGTTAAATTCTTCTATCTATTTCTTTTGCAAGGCCAAAATGATGGGGGATGCTTTGAAGATATATCAAAAAATGCAAATGAAGGGAATCCAACCCACAGTGCAAACTTTTGCCTATCTGGTATATGGTTATTCTTCTTTGGGAAGCTATCGAGATATCACAATCATATGGGGGGATATCAAGAGAAACATGAAAAACAGAAATTTCTTGGTGAGCAGGGACCTATACGAGTTATTGCTGGTGAACTTTCTCCGAGGTGGTTACTTTGAGAGAGTAATGGAGGTTGCTGGTTACATGAAAGAATGTAAAATGTACACTGATAAGTGGATGTATAAAAGTGAGTTCCTGAAGCTTCATAAGAATCTATACAAGTGTTTGAAAGCATCAGACACAAGAAATGAGGTTCAAAGAAAGAGGCTGGAGTTTGTTCAGACATTTAGGAAATGGGTTGGCATTGATTGAAGTTGAATTGACAGTTTGCAACTATGTGGCTCATCTGAAAAGCAAGTTACTTAGTGCTTAGCCTTCCAAATCTGAAGAATACTGACATGCAACATTTTTATTCCATTGGAGCTGAAAATTAAGGATGGCAACATGGAATTATGCTCAAGCGGGACTTGAAATCTTTTCCTGCTCCAGAGCAAAAGGAATAACTTGAAACCACAAAGATTGTAAATCCTTTTGTTTGAATCTATCTCTGCGTTAATCTTGTTACAACAATTCTTTGGATTTTTGCCCCCTCAGTGAAG
Organism: Ricinus communis; assembly: GCF_019578655.1. Taxonomy (NCBI): domain Eukaryota; kingdom Viridiplantae; phylum Streptophyta; class Magnoliopsida; order Malpighiales; family Euphorbiaceae; genus Ricinus; species Ricinus communis. Next base: position 21,007,271 of record NC_063259.1, on the reverse strand, counting down.
GTGAGCCTTCTTGCAGACCCATAGGATATTTATTCAAAGCATCAATGTGCATGCACGATGCTCGCTAACACACTGAAAAGAAAAACTCACAACATAAGGGAAACCTCTGAGTTCCAACATCTACCCTCAAGGCACACACTGAGAACCTGCACAAATGATGGCCTCCTTTTTCTCTATTGTGCTGCAAAGAAATAGTATGGATACCTAATTGCCTGATCTGACTGTAACACAATTGTTGCAGAACAGAACTGGAAGATGGTGCTTTGCTAGAAGGTGAGGATAGGTAGCTGATGTCTTTCGCAACAAACAAGTGTGGAAGGTAATACGGAAACTAGGTCCAAGTGTCCAAGATATTCAACTAACAGAAAGGAACATTTTTCTGTTCTGAATTGCAGTGGTATCTCTCTCTCTCTCTCTCTGTCTATGAAACTGATAATGAATTGAAGTCATCAAGCACTGCTGCTCTTGTTCAGTGCCTAGAATTTAACGATTACACCAACATAAATTATTCAGTGATATGCACTGTATTATCACAACCTTCTGCAAGGCATAATAAATCCAACCAAAATTTATCCGATTGTGTATGCAAGTTATTAACATTATCTGATAATCCAAAACCTCATGCTCTGTTCTACTTCAAAAATTTTATGTTGCTATATATATGAATGATTTTTGGTTGTTCTACAATATTGTGATATATGAGAGATAATCCAATATTCTAGGTTGATTAGATTGAAAGATTTTGTTGTCTGATATGTAGGAAACAACTTTCAATATTTCATTCATGCTGCTTTAAATGCCCATGAGAAATGTGTTTTTGTGCAAGAGTTCATCTTACAATCTGTGGAAATATCGTTGGAAGATCTTGATCAGAATATGCATCAGTGAACCTTTTTTTGGCTTCACTTCCTAATTTTTACATATTTTGTTTTCTTGGAATAATAGAGGTAATATTGATATCCTTGAGATTGTATATTTTGCGCGTCAAGTATTCCCATTTTGGACAGCAATAGTAATAGGAGCATGCAGGATCAGAGATCTGTATTGTCTAAAAGTGGGAGGCTCTTATGTGGGAGCAGCTACACTGAGTTGATATCTTGATTGATAGTAGTGCTCTGCTGTCTAGTGGTACATGACAATGGGATGAAGCAACTAGGTGAGATGGTCTTTTAAAATGCTGATACTATGGAGGCTTTAAACTCTACTGAGAGACCTAAAAATAGATACACCGCTTGAGATTGTTAGACAACAGAAAGATCTTTACAAAATGGAGGAGCAAGTAAAGTTTGAAAGACAACCAACGAAGCTTGAAAACTGAAATCACTAGGGGGAAGCTGAGTTATAGATGCTATGCTGTTGTTTATTGAGCCCAATAGATGCATATTGATCAAATATCGAAATATGAAAGATGGGGCATAATTTTATGGCACTTCTTGGCTTCCAGTTGTGCTTATTCTAAATTTAGATTTTTGTCTTTTGTTGTTTTCCTGACTAGTGAATTTCTGTTATTTTTTTTTAATATTTGAATGAATGTTAAACATATGTTGCATACACCTGCCTGCGCAGTGGATCCCTGGAGCTCTTAGGCAGCAGGTGCAGTAGAACTTGTGGTTGATTTGAATATGGCATAATTGGTTAGGCCTGTGAAGTGTAGGGTATAAGAAGACTCTGAATATGCCAATATTTTCTAGTGCTGAGTTGAAGTTGAGATGATATAACTTGATTCCCTAGTTACTATCACTACTGCACTGTGACTAAAAGGGGATTGAAAGCAGGTTACATCCATGCTGGTGGGCTTGACTTCTATTCATAAGTGCACACTGGATATCTTCTAATAGTGGTAACAGATGTCATTTCCCTTTCTAGCTTATCGACCAAAATGCAAATTGCTGGACAAGTAAAGAGGTATTTTCTTTTTCTTTTTTCTTGTGATTTCCTAACAATGACATGACTATTATTATTGTTATTATTATTACCAAATTGGGTACCAGATTGTGTTTGATATTTGGTCTATAGAAATTTCTGATTTCTGCTAAGGAATGCAAAACTGATTTCATAAGATAGTGGAAGCTGAGATATGTCATGAATGCATTGAAATGTATAGATGCTAATCATGTCTGCTATAATACCATAAAATAAAGTGGTCCTTCATTGTTAAGGCATAAGTTTTTTTGAAATATAGTTATTGCAATGAAATGTTAGTATTCTAAACCCACCAAGTTGTGCTTCTTAAAGTGAGGACCAGAAGCCATATTTCTGATATAGTTTAAGCAGGAGGAGGACCCATCCACATTCACATATTTGGCAGACATAATCTTCATATCTCACCAGAATAATAAAATTATGGACCTTTATGTCTTCTTCTTGATTCTGACTTTAGAAATTTATATTAATCAACAGCTGTAAAATTGACAAACATTTAGCAAATTTGCATATGTGGATGCTTTTACCTGTGCAATTATGCCATATTATTAGTATATGCAGGTTTTATCGAGCCGAAATACTGTTATGTTTGAGTCTAATTTGATCCGAAAATTCGAAGCTCGGGTAGAATTCATTCCAACCTCAATTCTTTTTTTTTTTTTTTTTAAGTTTGAGTTTGATTTGATGATATATTGATATATTTAAGCTCAATTTGATTCGACTTGACTTTAGTTTATAAACAATATAATTATAAAAATAATAAGAGCTTTGAGGTGGCAATATATGAAAATTAGACAAGGTTTTGTAACAAATCTGTAAAATAACATAAAAAAACTTATAGGATACATACAAAGAGATATTAGTAATATAATAATAAATGGAAGATTTTGACTATGTGATTAAAGAAAAGATATCTTATTTATGAATTTAAAATTTTATATGCTTTAAATGGAGTGAAAGTTAATTTAGTATTCTATATAAATAAATTTGTATGGAATTGGTTATAGTTAAACTAAATTTTAATAAAATGGTCAAGATTTCCATATGAATTACATATTAGTAAGTTAAAATATTTAATAATATTAAAATATTATTTTTAATTTTATGATTTTAATTTTATTTTTTCTGTAATTTTTTTTAAATAAAATAATTTTTTTATGAATTTCAACTAAATATAGTATTAATATTGATCGTATAAAATTTATATCTTTTTATGGAGTACAGCTAAACATAAGAAGAAAAAGAAAAAGAACACCAAGCTAATGCAATAGTATAACAATGTTATCCTTCAAATAAACTTAAAAAGAGGATTGTCGTGGAAGAAATATGGGAATAAAGAAAAAATAGACAATGGTGGTTTGGTTGGTGAAGAAATTAGGATAGAAATGAGTTGGTGTTTGGATAGTTAAAAAAAATAATAGAAACCCAATGAACTTTTTATTTTTATATTTACATTCATTTTGTGTAACAAATTAAATATATTCATTTGATTTTTATTTGGCACTGAATCAATCAGCATATAAAAAATAATTATTTCTAATTTTCATTCTTATTACTAAACTGGTTCCTAGTAATAAGTAATGATGAGAACTGGAATCCATTTGAAATAAATTTGATGTCAAATAAGAAGAAAAAGAAAATAATATAAAGCACTAATATAGTAATGATGATAGGTTGAAATGAATTAAAAAGGTAAAAAAATATGTCCAAATAATAATAAGGCAGAAAACATTTGTCATCCACTATAGCTTTGTTATGAAAAAAATGAAAATAATTCCAACTAAGGAATCAAAATGAGCTATCTTCCCTCTTAAATTCAAATTAAATTGTCTTAGGAAGTGGAGACACTTCCCTATAAGAGAAGTAATCAACAATTATGAGTAAGGGAATTTCATAACCAAACATAATTAATAATTAAATTCATTTATTCTCAATATTCTATAAAATAATATTTGTAAATTGCATAATAAATTAAAAAATGACTATTTCACTATCACCATCGACTATCATCTACCACTGTCTAATAATCTCAAATACCTGAATATCTTTTTTTATTATGAAGAAAAGAAAAGCGGAAATTCGAACTTTAAACTTCCATTTAAATTCTATAAAACTCTTCTACTAAAACTTTTCTATTAAGCTAAAGTCTTGAATAATCGAGTCGATATATCTTAAATTGTGAAATTTATAAACTATAAAATATTAATGTAAACTTTTCTCTAACATTATTAATTTATAATCATATATTTTAATTAACTTCATCATATTAGGAATTGGTTTAATTTAACTTCTAAATCTTCTTTTGAAAAGAAATTTCTATTAACTGTGATCATATTTTAAATAGTATTTATATTGTAATCCTCAATTCACAAATATTCTTTTAATAGTAGACTTGTAAATAAGAATACATATACATTTAATTTAATTGTAATCTTTGTTACCTTTTATATTTATTGTCTTTTCAAAAGAGTGTGTAATTTTTATTTTTTTTATGTCTAAAATAGAACTAATTTAAATCAAATATGTAAAATTTAGACTAAAATGTTCATAAATCTAAAAAATGGCTAAATTGAACTTCACTAAAGGTGGGTGGCCAAGCTAAAATTTATGCCAATTTCTATTGATCTTTCAATATTTGCTATGGTAGAATGACTTTTACACACTTAAAGTATATTTAGCTTATCAATGACAAACCAAAAATTATTTATTTAACTTTTAAGCCTTATTATACTCTTAAGCTTATTATTAAAATTTATGCTTATTTTAATAGATTCATGAAATATTTTCACTAAATGATTGTTTATTTTTTAATATAATTTTAAATATATATTTAATAGCTAAATCTTAAAAATTAATATTATAGTGTTTTTTATGTTCAAGCAAAATTTTTAATAATTCTCAATAGTTACATTTATCAAATAAAATTTAAAAATTCAGTACTTAAAAATCTAAATTTTTATTATATTTAACATTTTAATTTAAATATTTTAAGTTTTTAATACTTAATGTTTAATTTTATCAATCGCCATCTTAATTTTATCTAATCTCCAATAATTAAATAAATATAATTTTTCAATTTTATCAGTTATTAGAATTGAAAATAACTTGTATTATAAATGGAGAACAGAGAATTAGAACTTGAGATCTCACTTAAATTAAAATATATATACCGTCAGACTAAGTCTGTGTAAAATAACTTTTTTAAATATGCTAAAACTATCAAAATTAAATGCTAATATTATTAAATTAAATTTTATGATGGCAATTGAAATGACATGCAAATTTTGTTTGAAAACGTTTTTTTTTTTCTTTTTTACAAAAGTATTGTGTGGAGTCACACTTTGACAACCATAGAATATATATCCTAAAAAATCATAATTTGGTAAGAGTATATTATAATAAAGTCTCAAAACATATTTCAAAATAAACGAATAAACATTTATTATTAAATTTTGGTCTAATAAGTCTTATAGATAGAACGATACGAAAATTGATTATGATAATATTTTTTTTATATAAATTATTCACGAGATTTAAAAATATATAGATGAATAAACATTTATTATAAAATAATTGAAAAATGACTTTTAATTACTTTCTATTATTGACGTCTTCTATGAAATTAAACAATTCAACACCAATTCTCATTATTACCAAATTATAAAAGTTATGGCCTCTTAGACATATTAACTCAATGATTAATAATGACAAACAATTGGTTTGATTACTATAGAAAATAAATTTTATAATGAAGATATTTAAAATTAAATTATTCCTCCTTCAAGATGGTTTTTTTTTCTATTTTTTGTATCTTTCTCAAATTATAATCCATTTAATTAAATAACATAGATATTATCATATATAGTTAACTTTTACATTTTATACTTTGAAATTGTATCTTTTATAGAGAATTTAATAAAAAAAAATTAGAAAAATAGTGATAAAAATTAATGACATCAACTAAGATTAATTTTTTTAATTAATGTGTAAATTAAAAATAGATTGTATATCTTTTTGAGACGGATAGTGAAATAGTATATTAATTTAATTGAAATAATTTTAAGGACCCCATTGAAGATTCTTTAAAATATAGTGGGCCTAATTTAAATAGGGACTATGATCTAACTAACATTAAAAAAAAAACCTACAGAATACCATCTTGATTAAAAAAGAAAATCAATAAATCTAAAAGTGAGAAATTACAAGATATATTGATAAAGAAAATCTATCATTTCATATTTATTTTTTTAAAGAAAATTTTATCACGTTTTAATTATTATATATTTTTTTAAAATTTTGATTAAATTATTTAAAAATATAAATATTTAATAATTTTAGACAATTGATAAAGCAAACTCAAATCGCCTGATGTATTTTATATAATATGATAGGAAACACGTTGATATCAATTAGTGATTAAAATGCAATGAATTCATGTAACACTTAATTTGTCCTCTTGACAATTAAAACTATTATCTTTAATTGTAAATCTATACACTAAACATTAATAAAATCAAGTTTACCAATTACTAATTTATTTGCAAAGGATGACTTTAGGTTTAATAATTTAATTTGTCAATACAACTATTTAACTTGGATTAAAAAAATTAACCCAACTTGGTTATGGTTTATTGAATAACAAATGAGATATTATGTGTGGCTAATGCATTTAAATACTAATACTAGTGAGTATCTCATATTATGTTATATAAAATACATCAATTAATTAATTTTGACCGATCCAATCAATTGATTAAAATTATTAAAACGTTTGCATTTGTAGAAAAAAATTTACCAAAATTTGAAAGATTAGATATAATATTCAAAATGCTATAAAATTTTAAGTCTTATACCAATAACCCTTTTCTAAAAGAGGAAGAAATTTTAGGGTTTTGAATCTTATATTACTACAACCAATTGCTAGGGCCACAACCATATATAATGATTAAACTAAAAGAAACTAAACCTTATATAATAAGGTAGGTAGGCTGTCTTAATATAATAATAATAATAATAATAATAATAATAATAATAATAATAATAATAGTGATAATAATTGGGGAATGCATGCTAACCAATTAAGTTGGATGCTATACTTAGCAAATGTTTTAAGATCAGTTGCTGCACTCCAAATACATATGTACCCATTTTAAGCCATTATCATGATAATAAGAACATCATTATACTGATTTGGGAGACAAACAATTTTCTATTACCTTGTTATAGTTTCATCTTATGTAATAAGTTTGCTGGTATTCACCAGCTTAGTTTTAGCATAATATATTCAGCAAACTTATAGTTATAAGAAATAAGGGCTAGCAGATACTATTTGGCTCCCTAAATTTATGACCAATGAACAATTAACTCTTATCCACATCAATGTGTCTAACCACTTTTATCTGACTTGAATTTAATGAGACAAATTATTCATCACCCCACAATTTAGGGATCTGGGTTCCACTGTTTCTGTAATCTATTATGATTAGACTAATCTTTAAAAATATATGCATGCACAGTATTTGCATAGACACAAATATTTTATTCAAATTTATTCTTAAAAACGTCTTTTATTCAAATTTTTGATATGGAGCAGTATTAAAATTTTAAAATAATATTTTAAATTAATTTAAAATAATAGATATAATAATAATAATAATAATAATAATAATAATAATAATAATAATAATAACTTGTCCCTTAAAAACATCTAATCAAGTAAAATTTGAAAGTGCAAGAAGTGGGTTTTAAGAAAGGGACATTTCAGAGTAGCCCTGAGCTTAGTTAGCGACAAATAGAAATTCATGGAAATTCTTTTTTCTTTTTCATATATATGAAAAGGATTTAGTGATCAAACTAGACCATCTAAAATTTGGTTTAAGATTTATTGACAGATTCCCAGTCTCACCAGTTGATCATTTGCCTGAGCAAAGCAAAACTTTGATCTTTCCTGTTAACTATAAGCTATGTGCTCCAAATTTTCATGGAAATGTTTGTAACTCTGAGTGAGATTTCAGGACTTCCAAACAAATCAGGTAATTAAACAGATGACTGAATTTGAGGATCCAAATTACTTTTAGGAATGAACACAAACTCTAGCTAGCTAGTTATTTAATTTAATTCATGACTACCAGAGAGAAAATTTTGATAGAAAGAAAGTCATGCATGATTTCTCTTCTAAATAGCCCATATACACAAACCCAAAAGAGAACAGGAAAAGGAGAAGGATCCAACATTACAGAACATAAAAAACCCTAACCCATGATCAATAGCCCTTTCAGTTCAATACAGATAAATCTCCCATGTTAAGCATAACCCTACTACCTGGCATGTTTCTTCTGGTATAACCACCACTTACACCATTACCGCCACCTCCTCCTCCTGGGCCACCACCTGCACCACCATCTTGCTGAATTTGAATACTGTAACCATTTGAAGATTGCAATATCTGTTGCTGCTGTTCTTGTGGTGGCTTCTTTCTCTTCTTTTTCTCATAGGCTATCCCTCTGGCCTTAGCCTGTGCATCTCTCACTTCCCTAAGGTACAGTCTTACAGCGCGTGCACCAAAAGGGTTTGTCTCAGGTAGCCCACCGTTCTCCTCGAAGGCAGCTCGAAGGCGACCGATAAGCGCGTCCAGGCTACCCCACGCTTGCTTAAGTGGGCAAGGACAAGGAGCTGGAGGATGTGGGTGGCCAAAGAATGGACAATTCTGATTATGCACTTTGGTCTTTCCAAACTGATCAAGATACCTTAAGAACTCAAGAACATGAGCACCGCTGCACCGGGATAGTGCCAGTGGTGGCCTGTGGTTTCTCAGGTATTGACCAAAAGTATTCCAGTCTCTTCTCTTTTGAGACTCATAACGACTCAATGGCAGTGATGATGATGATGACGGTGGTGGTAGTGGTGGCGACAGTGTTATTTGTTGCAACTGCTGGTGGTGGTTCTCATGATTTCTTGATGATGAACCGCTGCCCATAGAAGCAGCGGCAGCGGCGGCGGCGATAGCAGCTGACATGCTGGTGATAGGATCAAGATTGAGCAGAGAATATAAAGATGATCAAAAGAAAAAACAAAAGATTAGGGTTTCTTTTTTCCCCCCTTACCTTGTGGAAGAGAAAGAAAGCTAGGAGAATGGTGTTATAGACATATATATGCGTTCTTGAAAGAGATGTTTGGATTGGTGAAATTAAACAAGTAAAGAAAAGGTAAGGAGAGTGAGAATTTATATAAGGTAAAGATTTCTTGGTACTTAAAATGAGAGGGAAGGCAAACAAACCTCAAGAATCACATAAAATGGGGGAGAGAGAGAGACAAAGACAGAAGCAAGAATACATGGATTTAATGGAAGAGAAGAGAAACACATTTGAGCATATAAAGAGAGAAAAGAAAAGAGGAACAAAAAAAAAAAAAGTTAAAAAGAATGAGAATTGTGGTGTGGGATTAATGAAAGGAAGGTTAATTAAGTGTTAGGAGACAAAGGAGGGACCCATGCAAAGAAAATCCACGTCCCCCCTAAGTGATGACAATTTGAATATCATTTCAATAACGTCACCTCATTTTATATATATATATATAATTTTTTTTTTCAAAACCCTATTTTCTCTTCATTTCTACATATAAATCAAAATTAAAGGTGTGTATGTTTTATTGTTATTTTGTAAAAGTTTCTACGTATGTATATTCACTATAATAAGTTGGAGAGGTTTTAAATTTGAATTTATCATTACAGTTTTTTAAAATGTTTAAAAATGTATCATATTTATAACTTGTTACTGTATAATTACAATTGGTCATTTTTTAATTAATGAAAACACGAAAAAAAAAATCAAATTATGAATTTTTTTTTCTTTGATAAGGAGTGAAATGGTGATAGAATCGCAACCTATTAACACTAAATGAATCAACTGCAATTATTTAAATATCAGTAAATTTGAATATAAATTGTTAACATTTTAATTTTTAAAGTATTAAGGTATTAGTAGAAAAATCACAAAATCTCTTGCGTCAAAGGATTAAAACACATGTCATTAATATATAAAAAAAAGTATCAACTCCAACAATGTATAAGTTGAGATTTAGAAATTAAAAATGTCTTTTGGAATAAACTTTTTCGGAACAATAATTATTATTATTATATTAATAATAATATTACTGTTAAAAATTTAAGCAATTAATCTCACCGTTAGAGGGAGAGGTGGTGGGGGGCCTGCAAGGACACTTGACTACCCTAATATATATATAGTTTCTTATTACAAAGGGTAAGTGGATGGCCCAAAAAGATTCTTGGTAAGGTGATAAGATGTTTCACTGAAATTTGAGGTGTTGTAAATATTCTGTCTTTATGGTTAATTAATGGTGTAGATAGGCATAGCTGCTGATATATTATTATATATATATATATATATATATACATACACATCTCTGTGCTATAAAGGAAATGGTTTTTCATATACACAGACAGACTGATGAATGATGCAGCAGCATGACCTGCTGATGTTTGTCCTGTAATACACAGTAAAAATTGATGTTAAATCTCATTACAACACAAGCCAAGTCATTCTTTTTCTGTTTTTTGGAAATTAATGGTGGGGATTCAGATATGGATATGGATTCAGTTTCTCAATTATTGATAATCCTTCTTCCATGTCTATAAACACAATTGCACTTGCTAACAGAATGACCAGTGCTCTTTAATGTATACATACGTGTTCCAGCTTAAGAGTTTGCTAAAACAGACCCCTACACAGAGCAGTTTCATTCCATTTCCTGTGCCCTAATGACTACTAATATCGATTATAAGAATAGAATAAGCCTCGTCGTGGGTATTTGTCAGACTATGAAAATCCTAACAAAAATTGTTTTCTAAGACTATATGAAAAAAATTTAATCGGGTCGTTCCAAAACGACACGACACGATACGATACGAGATAGTAACTTTATAGTAATTCACTATTTGTATTTTATAAAATCACGACCGTTGTTGTTATTATTTATATTAGATTAAATTGGAGATAAAGGTTAAAAAAGAAAATGAAAGAAGAGGGGAGGGGGTAAAATAAAGTAAGATAGAGGGAATCAAAATTGAATGACTGGGCAGTGAAAGAGTAAAATTAGGTTGGTGGTGGTGTTGCTTGCTTTGATTGCTTTTGCCTTTATTAGGTTATGGTGCAATGTTACATCTTGTCAAAATGTCAAATCTCAGGGTCCTTTGTTTTCTTTTTTGTCTGCTGGCTGAGATTTAATCAATCAACCCGCAAACTCTTCTTCATTTTCTTGCCTGATTTAGCACTGCCCCCTCTCCCACGTGCCTCCCCAATATCTCCGCCCCCCCCCCCAATCCTCTCTCTCTCTATTCCCCTCCTTTCTTCATATAATAAAAGTATTATATTTATTTTTATTGATGTTTATTTTACAATTTATTATTTTTTTTCTCTTTAAAAAAACTAACAAATATTTAATTAAATATATATACGACATAATTTAAATAAAATCTCAAATTTAAATTTAAAATATGCAATTCAATATAATTTAAAATATATTTATGCTAATAATTAGTTAATTCCGATGATCCATTTCCAAATGCTTATCACTCAATTACACACGTATATAGTTCAATATTCTCAAAAAAAGTTATTTTAAAAAGAAAGTATCAAAATTCTATGAAAAAAGTTTGAAAGTGAAATATGCAGATAGGAAATAATTAAGAATAAAAACAAGCACCACTGAGCTTGAAAGCATGAGAGGTAAATAGGATAGAGTCGATCCATCCATGGCAGTAGCTTTTCTTAAGAGGATGTCAATGTCATTTTGTGGGTGAACTGAACTGGAGATGCTTCCTTTTTTCTGGAAATTGATTTTGAAAAGGCAAAGTGATTTTAATTCTTAAAGGAGTAGAATCTCTCCATGTTTTCTTTTGCTGATGTTACAGTTAATTTCCCCTCCATTGATATTGTTTTCCTGTAGAAAAAAAGTGATCTTTTCTAGGCCATGACTAGCAGATGGTCGCTGCATACCAAAAGAAATAGGCATGGCTTTGGTCCCGCGACCAGCCCGAAATTGAAACTGAACCGGCGGTTCCAGTTCTACCCCGTGATAAAATAGTTAATATTTTAATAAGAATAAAAATTGAGTTGAAAATTTTTAAACAAAAACGAGCTTGAATTAGAATCAAATTAGGAGTTTTAGTTCAAAGCAGATTTTTTCAAGAGGAGAATCGGAATTGGACCGGTTCCTCCTATAGGTTAGGTTAGAATTGGGTTTTTTTCATTCCGATTTTGATTCTAGTCCGGTCTATGATTGATCTGGGCCGGTTTATATTTGATTCCTAACCAGTATATGGCTATGCCTAACAGTGAAATTAGAACTTAACCCATTAGCAGTTGCTTGCTTTCTACTTTTCTTTTTTTTTCTTTTTTTTCCTTTTCTTATTAAGAAAAAGCTTTACAATTTTATTAAAAATTGGTATCCGATAGCTAATAGCTGATTGATAATTGTGTTTGATAAATTCATTTATAGATATTGTACTTATATGTTTAATGATTAATATAGACATCAATTTAATTATTATTTTTTATTAAAAGTGTCATATTTATTATTTTTTTTTAAGTTTTATCAAAGAATAATAGAAAATATTTTATTTCAATACAATTAGAATTTTTAAGAAATATAAAAAATATTTTAAATTGTTATTTATTTATTAAAAAAACTCAACTTAAATTATTATAAATTAAAATTAAAAAGTAATTCATAAAATTAAATAAATAATTAAAATATTAATTTAGTCTGTTTATTTTAAAACTAAGAGTCGTTGATGAAAAGCTTCAAATTATTATATTTACAAACTCGAGTTATTAGATGTTCTAATAGCTACCAATTACTATTAAAAAAAATCAAACATTTTAACATAATTATTAGAAACTGAAAAGTTATCAACTCTAAGTTAATCATTTTTTAAAATCAAAGAAATTGTTGGCTAATAAAACTGAAACTTAGGATTACAAATTAAATAAATATGAGGAATTGATTCTTATTGCAAGTGAATTGAGAATACTTCAAGTAACAAATTTAATTTCAACAATGTGCATGCATAGTCATAAAAAGATTAATTAACTAATTTAATTTCAATAAATAGTCATCCAACTTGTATTTAATGTTAAGAAATTTAATTTAGCACAGAATCCAGCTAATTGTTCCCTAATCCTAAAAAAGATTAATTAACTAAGTAATATTAGTTTTGATTTTGAAATTGTATTTCAAATCAGCAAAGAACCCACTTGCACCTAATGCCGCCGTTGTAAAACCTGTCGCCGTAGCTTTTAGCACCAACACCACTGCAGTCCCTGCCGCTAACACCACCATAGCCCCTGCCGCTAAAAACAGTGCACCCACCAAATAGAACAATACAAGATCAAAAAAAACGGGCTTCCGCACCACCATCAACACCGCAAGCCACACCACCAAACCCACTGCCTCCACCACCCAGTTCAGTGTTAGATTCAAACTATTAATTGAATCTAAAGTTTATTTCAAATTTTAAATTCAATTTTGCCTTATTTATACATCTAATTCAAATCTAAAGTTGATTTAAACAATTATCTCCATTACTCTAAAAACAGAACTTCCAGCCCCATCATCATCATCACCGTTTCTTCATTAGTATTGCCAGTGGTGACCTGTCACAACCAAGCTCTTTGCTTCCTGATGGCTGAGAAAACATCCAAATCAAAAGATATAAAAGGCCAACTACATCTGATGACGACGATGGTGCTAGAATGGGCGACGACTAGAAATGATCAAGAGTAGGAAATAAAGAAAAAAGAAAATTGAGGGATGGGTGTTGATTGGTGTTTAAATATGATTAGAGCTTAGAAGGTTTTAAAAGAAAATGGGCGCGGCGAGGATCTTATTGAGCTATAAACAAAAGTTATGGGCCCTACATATTGAAAAACTTTAAACTTTTATCTATTTGACCCTCTCTTACAAATTTAAGGGACAATTTGACCCTTTCTTTTTCTGTAAATTGCTTTATAGTACTCTAATTTTGGGATTTGTTTAAAACGATACTAAATGAAAGTACCAAATTGGAACGATTTTGTAATCTGATGCAATAATGTTCACAAAAATTACTTAAGCTCAGTTTGGGTTGGAGAAGTGTTTTTTCAATCTCAATTTTTGTTTTATATTATTTTTTAAACTTTAAAAATTATTATTGCAAGAAGCAGATGAATTGATGCTTTTCCATGAACATTTGAGACAAATAGTTTATAAAAAATTGATATATTAAATTAAAAAATTTCAAATATGCTTTTTAAACACCCAACAGAAATTTCAAAAGCACTCTTACCTAATCTAAAAGTAATATATTAAACATTTGCTATATTCATATTGGTGTGCATCACAAGTCAATTTTCTTTCCCTTTTTTTTTTTAATCAATAAAACTGAATTTCCATTAAAATTAGCACAAAGCAAAGAAAGGAAAAAGAAAAAAGAAACATATTACAAGAAGGGTAACACTCCAGCAACTAGGAATCTATCAGTCAAAGTTGTTGAAGCTACCCAATCTGTAACTCTCTCACCAGTTTTATTTATGTAACTAAAACTACTAAGTAGAAATGCTAGAAAGAGCAAAAGGACAATGTTCTAAATCAAAGCTTCAATCTCCTCAGGACAATACCCTGCATCCCCATTAGCCTCTGTAGCAAGAGGAGAGGAAGCTCTAATAATTCTGAGATTCAACCAGTTTTCGAGAAGAGTTTCTGCTTTGGAGTCTAATCAATAAAATGGGATGAAAGCTCATACACAAATATGTATAAGCTTTTAGTTGCATTCTCATTGAATTTGTTACATTTCATTGTCTAAGTGAGGAAAACCTCCCACAAAATTGCTTCATCTTTTACTGTAAAAATAGCCCAAGCCACTCAAAAGAAGCACACTGCCCAACCAGATATACAATTTATACAGAGATTCAAGGAATGAAGCTTACTGAGATGGTAAGCTCAAAAGATACTTTCTTTACTTCTTGTTGAGGAGGTGAGCCAGGTTGCGGAGTTCCTCAAACGCATGCATTGTTTCTGCATCAAATCCTCCAGCAAACTGCATCAAGCAAATACCAAAAGTTCAATTTATTCTGCCAAGTTTCAGCATTGAACCTGTTCACTTTCTGAATTATATCCTGATAGTAACTCTTTCATGTGCTACGAAAGCAGATATCTTATTGGCGCATAATGAAACATGACATGAAATATACAGATTAAAATTGCTTGTCAGCCCAACAAACCTGATGAATTCTGAAAGCAAACCTAACTCCTTGAAGTAGCATATAGTCGAGTGCAGGGTCTTTCTCCAGTGCTGCTTTTGACTGAATCTCTGTAGCTACTCTCTTCATATACTTCTTTGCCAACTTAACTGAGCCAAACTTTATCTGTTGCAACATGGAGTGGTCAATTAATTGCCATGTGATACATGAATAACTTAAAGGACTGGTAACTTGACAGGGCAAAATAAAAAAAGAAAGGGAAAACAGTAGCATTTAACAGTTACAAAAAGTAATGGCGATTGCAGATTTTGCTTTAACAGAATAATCTTCATTTTTCCCCTTTTAGCACCCTAACCTTAGGCCAAAAGCCATCTTTTGATTCAATCAGTACTAGGCTATGCCCATCATTCACTTTAAAGATAGTTATAGTTACGCTCTTATGATGGAACATCAGACATTTCCCCCTAACTTTCTTATACACAGCTTGAAAGTAATAAGAAAACAAAAATAAAAATAAAATTTCCAAATGATGCTTACCTTGCTAATAATGCCATTTTCAAGCATCCAATCCGTTGGAATTTGGAATTCATTGCAATTTCGCATCAGGAATTCTCTCGTTCGAAGAACATTATAAACACTACGTTCCATCCTGCAAGAAGGTATTAGATAAATGAACATTTGCAGTAAGCAAACATGTTGTAGGATCAGAGGAAGCAACTTCAGTATAAAAATTAAGCCACTTACTTCTCAGATAAAGTGACCATTTTCTTTAGTGCAACATCACAAGGCATTCGAGGATCATCCTTGTAATAAGACACTTCTGACTCCAACTTCTTCAAATCTCTATACCCAAATGCTGCTTCTCGCAGTGTATCAGCTTTCTTTTCTGGCCATTCAAAGTGCTTCAGGACTGCCCTTTCGTCCACCTATGCAGATGCATACGTAACAAGGATAATAAGAAGTCTGTCTATTTCAACATTAACTAAAAATGCTATTTTCTATTCTTAACAGTCTCTACAAGCATCAATAAGCAAAGAAAGTTCAAAATATTATTCCATATTGATCATGATTCGACCAAATAAATCTATTTCAATCGAATTTTCTCTTATTCGTTAACCATTATTTACAAGTATAACCAGCATAGTTAAGAACTTCAAGAACCTCAACCATATGGAGGCCCACTTACCAGAAAGCCAAGCTCATCATCTAGCCACTTCACAAATGCCACAACATCTTCAATATTCTGGAAAACTGCATTGTTGACCTCTCTTATCAGAGAGTTGACGAATTCTCCTTGAGTTTCGACATCTGCTTTGATCTACTAACAATTGACATTAGTACTATTAGGAACTTCAATTAAATTATAGCACTAAGCAGAAATTAGAATGTTTGTATTTCATTCTAGAATATAGTCAACAGGCAAACTGAGATTCTTAAACCATCAGTTTCAATCCCAGTATATTGCAATGATCCAAGTTTTTCATTCTTTTCCTTACTTTTAAATCTTTCATTATAAATGGAACAAAACTGAGCCTTGCCCCTGGAAAAAAAAATTTAACCAGCGATTTCTTATGCTGCAAATTGACCAATGAACAAGAAAAGAATAACCGCCTACCGCAAGTAAATGAGATGATCTGTTTTCAATTTCACCAATCATACTGCTACGAACATTTGCAACATCTGAGGCTTCACAGACACCACCATTTGAAGACTCCTTTCTGGAGTCCCTCTTCATTAGTGAATGGTAAAATTCAACTACTTGAGGTGCTCGTTGCACTACTCCAGCCGAACTGCTTCTCATTGAGAACTTTGGGGGAGGAGGTGGTGGAGGGGGAGGTGGTGGGGGTGGCGGTGCTACTTGAACTGAACATTCCTCTTTAGTTTCACTTGGCATAGAACAAGAGGGTCTTGGAGGAGGATTTGGAACGCGCAAAACCCTTTTCTCCACATCCAATGATGACACTATCTTATTGTTCTCTATGCAGTTAACGAACATTTGGGGTCTTTGATCCATTTCAAAGTCATATTTTTGAGAAGATAAAGGCTCAGTTTCCTTTTCCACTTCTTTTATACACATAAAACCATCAGATTGCCTTCGCTTGCTAGATACCAACTCTTCTATACTGAACTTCGATCCACTAATAGAATGTCTTCTTCTTGGACTTCTTAGTTCCTCTGAATGAACCCAGTTTTTATCAGGGCATTCTAAGTTTGGCAAATCCTCATTAGTGATAGGCCATTTCTTCAACTTCTTAATCAAATTTAATCTCTTTGCGCTACTATATTCTAAGTACTCATTAGAAGAGAATGAGTTAACAGAATCATTACTCCTCTCCGCTGAGTTTAGACCTGAGGCTTTATCAGAACTTATTGAGCACGAATTCCTTAATTCATCTCTCAAACACGAATTTACCCATCTCAGATATGCAAGCTCCTCTACCTCATTTAGTCTGCTCATTTGCAAACCCTCAACTTGTTTACACAAATCTTCATTTGTTAGTCGTAGTGAAGATGCCTCAGCTTTAATTTTTGCTAATATGTCACTCTGCCAAAATCAAGAGATAATACAATAAGTAAACATGTAAGCCCAGCTAGTCATACTCAATTATAGATTATCTATCATCATTTTGGCTGCTAAGAGATAATACTCAATAATAGATGTAGCATAGACCAGGGGAACAGATAGAAAACCCAGGTCATTCAAAAAAAAAAAAGTTTAATATTTCTAAAGCAATAAATCGAAGTAGGTTACTTAAAATAGATCAATCATCAATTAAAATGTTATAATTCATTAAGGCCTTGTTTGGAGTAAATCTTGTGCAACAGTTCAATTGAACTGAATTGAATTCTTGCAAAATCATATCAATCTTAGGAATGATTTTATTCTGTAAAATAATTCTTGCTTTGTTTTAAGTTGCAAGAATTGATTTCAACCACAAGAGTTGATTAAACATAATTCAACTCAAATAGAATTTTACATTTTCAGACTTTTCAAACACACTCTAAATGAAGACCACCAATTTTTTTGAGAATTTCAAAACTTGAAGCTTTAGCTTTTTTTCTTAGAAACCAAAAGGAGCATACCCAACAGAGAAATGATAACTAGCATTACCTCAGAAGCCTTGGCAACAGAAGCTAATTGAGTCTCCATAGAAGATAACCTGCAAGAAAGATTCCTCTTTTCCATCTGTAACTCCTTATTCAACCGCCTCAACTCAACAACTTCCATTTCCATGTTCCCCATTGAAGTCTCATTGCCCTCTCTTTTCAAAACCTCTTCATGTTTCTTCTCTGAATTCAAGCACATTTCGGCCACTTGCTCACAAAGAACAGTTTTCTCAGACTCCAAAATCCCAATTCTTTGAAGAAGCTCATCAACCTCATTTTTCTTCACTGCAAGTTCTCTCTCAAGTTCCAATAACCTTCCATTTCTTTTAAGCTCCGATACCTCTGCTTGTAACTTAAACTCCCTTTCTTTTGATTCTTGAAGCAAGCTTCGTAAATGGTCTAATTCAAGAAACAAATCTCGTGACCCTGAAGATTGTCTTCGATGATTAGTTTGGTTCTGGTATGCATGTGGGTGGACTTGGATAGCTGTTACTGAGCAAGATAAATCACCAATTAGTGATCTTTTGACCCTAGAATGAGACGAAACCAAGGGGTTCTTCTGGTTTGTAGATTCTGTATTTGGTAATGGAAGTTTCTTGCTTGTAACTACTGCAGTTGTATGTGAAGATTTGGTCTTTTTATCCGCTGTAAAACCTTTAACTATGTGTGAACCCCATGAAGATTTAAGCTTTGAAGCATTATTGCTATTGCCTTTTGTGTTCTGAGCCTTTGGTGCTTGATTTTGATCAGCAAATTTTGATGCTTTTGATTTGGTTTCAAATGGGTTTTCTTCTCTCATTTTGCAGTAAAGAAAGAAAGTTTCAATCTTCGACACAAATTTCTTTCTTTCTTGCTTTCTTTCTTTCAAATGTCTCAAGCAATAAGAATCAAAACCCAGAAGAATTTGAAGCTCAAAATGAAGCTCAAGAAAGGGTTTTGACAGAGTGGAGCCAAAAATGAATTGGGTGAGAGTGGATTTGAATTTGAATTGGAGCTGAGAATGGTATTGATATTGTTTCTTTGCTAGAAACGGAATGTGCAAAGTGGCAGCTTTTCTTTATTGCTAACGATTTGAATTTTTGAAATTTGAATGCTTTCTTTTATGACTTCTCTTTGGTTGTTTTGAGGGATACGAGGGAGAGGGAGGGAGGGCGTGCAAATGCAACGGTCGTATTCTGTGCCAGCGGACCCACCATATCTGGGTTTAGATGCGAATGGGTTTAATATCAGGGGTCTTTATGTAATTTACCTAAGAGCAGAAGGTGGCGGTTTTCCTCATATTAATGTCTGTCTCCAAAAAAGAAAAACCCAATTTTAGGTCCCTGAACTTTTTAACTTTGGATCATTGGTCCTTAGATATTAGCTTCTCCCAACATAAACATGAAAAGAATAAATGATTTTGTTCTTGTAATTTTAAATGATTTTTGCTTGATATTAAAAAGAATTTTTTTTTTTTTTTTGTTTAAGGACCCAAAGCATCAAATCTTAAAAAATATTCATGGATCCAAAAGATGTGTTTTGTCTTTCCAAAATTCACATGTTAAGTCTTACTTATAGTTATATGATCTTTTGTAATTATCTTTTTTATTTAATTAAATGGTTAGGAAGTGTCAAGCTATGAGAGTTTCTATTCTCTGAAAACTTTCCTTCATTATTCAAGTTTTGTGCATATTCTTTTTCTTTTTTTTTTCTTTCCTTAAATGTTTGTGTCCTCCTCCTTTAGCAATTCTTTCTAATCAGATTAAATGGCTATTGCCCTTTTTCTTTTATTATCAAACAAAAGAAATTAATAAATGCATGTAAAAGATCATGAAATTTTCTTTCTAGATTTGTAAATTACATTGAACCAATGAAAATGCAATAAGTAATATGTATAATACTCTTAACTGACCTCACGTACTCAGCTGTCATTCTTTCTCTACCTTCCTTCATTTTCTCAACACAAAAAAGAAAGGGCAATGGCTTTTTCACCAAATCAACCACTTCTGCTGTTGCAAATGTTGTTATCACTGCATTTCCAGCAAACCCCATCTGGCAAAGTTGGTGAATCTTTTTTTTGACCTTATATTTACTGCAAAAAGAACAGTTGAATACTCTTGTGAATTATCAAACACTGCCTGAGTTCTTGCTTTCCATATAGCTTCAAAGCTAGAACAGAACACTGGCTTTTAGCTTCTTCTTTGAGGGCGTCGATAATTTCAGGACTAAAACAAAAGAGCTTGTGAATATATTTGTTAGAGAGAATCAATGGAGGTGTTGACAATAAGACTGGTATAGTAAAAGAAGATGTTATAGAGTTGAAATCTCTTTAGTTTTATATATTCTGTTATCGGTATTTGATTATAGGTGGATTTCTTGCTTTTAAGTAAGTTCTATCACTGTGAAGAACTTTGGCTTTTAGGCCTTCTCCTCTACAAACAGAGGCCAGATTCTCAAAACATTTTCACTAGCTGCTTTACCATCAAGAATACCATTGTTTTATCACAAACCCAATTGAGAAACCTCCACAATGCAAATTTTGAAACCTGCAAATTAATTCTTCATGAAATGCAAACAAGATAAGCTTAAAATTTTATGTATTTTATTTTCTTTTATAATTTACAGTAGAAGACTAAAATGTTAACCTGGATAGTGAAAAAGTTATCTGCAAGACGCTTGTATAGGCCAGGGCGATGGATGAAATGGTGGAATGTAGAATTAGGGAGAGAAAGATTTCCAAAATATTTCAAAATAAGCCTTGAAGTTGCACTAACAAACAAGACTCCCGCATTATTGCAGAAAAGCTCCATTCTTATTGAAGTTAAGTCTACCAGCCATGAAATAATAAGCAACAAGAAGAATCTCAGCTACTGCTCTCTTTACTCTTACCAGAAGTATCAACTGTAGTACTTTGAGAGGAGTACTTCTTGCTAAGATAAACTTCAAGAAAGAAGACAGTTTCAACTGGAAAAGCCACTGCTTAAGGAAAATTGTTGCCTGTGATGTTGGGTTTATTGGAGAAATTAGTTTCATTGGCTCTTACTGTTGTCTTGCTCAGTTATGGAAATAGTGATATCCATTTCTTGAACAATGGTAACAATGTTAATAGTAACAATGTATATTTTTGCTTCTAATTAATGAAGACTTGAATCATAATAATAAATATATATATCAATCATTTATCGATTTGATATATAAATATAAATATATCTTTTAACTAAAATATCTATATTTTTTCTAAAATTACATTTGAAATGACAAATTAAATACAAATTCACCATGTATTATCCTAGAATAGGGGCTTTTTCATTTCTTTAAATAATATCTTTTCATGCAATACTAAAATATATAGCATTTATATATATATATAAAATTAATCTTCTTGTACTTAATTTGTGAGAAGAGAATTATTATTAGTGAGTTAAATAAGTTTTAAGGAAGAAAAGAAAAGATTAATGTTCACCCTAATTCAATACATTAGAGATTTATTAAATGTAAATAAAATAAAAATTTCTTTTCCTTTTTGTTTTCTGAGAGATAAAAATTTAAAGATTTTCTTTTCTTACCTTTTTGTTTTGTGATTGGGCCAATATAATAAAGGCTCAAAATCCAACTTTAATACCAACATTTGCATTGAGAAAGACAGGCCCTATATCCTAATCTCTTAAACTGAAAACACAGCTTGAAAACGCTGTAGACTGGAGTGATATTCTTAAGTGAAAAATCTTATAACTCCTGACTGGGAAATTGGCTAGCTGCTAAGCGAAATGGCCCTGTAAGTTCCTTAGATATTATTTATTTTTAGTTAAATTTAGTTTCTTTTTTGAAGCTTATCCGACCAAGAATTTGGAAGTTTTATTAGAAATATGTTTTGCCATTATTAGTGAAGCTACGGGGTGTTTTTAGCTTTGTTTTTTGGCAAGTTTTGTAGTGTGAAATAATATGGAGATGATAATAATGACAAATGGACAATTGGGTTTTTCTTGTCTTGAAAGAAGTGGGAATTTGACTTGTAGTTGTAGCAGGAAACCAAATTCTTCATCTGGGTTTTTGAGTTCTTGGAGACCCTCTTTTGGTGTTCCATTAAATTCAAAGAGTGAAAAAAAGATGGGAGCTTTTGACTTTGGTTTAAGAATTAAGGCTTTGTCTAGTGGAGACTCCGATAATCGGTTAGTTGGTGGTGGGATTCTTGAGAAAGAGCTCGAATTTAAACCTTCTTTTGATGAGTATTTGAAAGCCATGGAGTCTGTTAAAACTGGTATAACTAAGAAGCATACACGTAAATTAAGTGGAAACAAGGTGAAGGATGACTCGAAGGAAGGCAGTAGAACGTCAGTGGGGAAAACTGAGTGGAGGGGCAAGTTGAAGTTTAAGGAAAATGATGAGTTGGGAGAAAATGAGGATGGAGAAATTGATCGAAAAGACGAAACTAGCAGTAAAATTTACAAAGAAAGGGGAATTAGAGAATCAAATTTAAAAGTAACTGGTAAAGAAAGTAGGGCATACGCAAATGTAAAGAGGAAGATAAGAGGAGCAACAAGAGATAGGGAGTGGTTAAATAATGGAACCAGTAGTATGATCACTGAGTTGGAGGATATAAATCAAGTTAAGGTTAAGAGAACCCAAAATGTGCAAGAAAGAACTTTAGCAATTGATGGTGTTAGAAGGAGTCAAAGTACTACTGGCAAAAAAGAGGAATTTGCTTATGGTCAAAACTTCCCAGAAATGCTGCGTAGGAAGGGGAAGACCCATATAGGAGAGGAAGACGGTGTTAGTGGGAATAAAATGGGTGGCAGACTTGTGAGGAATTACGTCCAAATTGATAAAAATACTGATAAGGAATTTATGGAGAAAAAAGGGTTAATCAGAAGAACCAATCAGGCTTTCCTTGATTATGGTCATGAGGATGATTCAGAAGTGGAAAGAGCTGCTTTCAAAAGTTTGGAGGAATACAACAATTTTACTGGTAGGCCGCAAAATTCAAAAAGGGAAGTGGAGGACAGACTCCAGAAGCTAGCAAAGTGGTATATTTATGCGTTTTTTTCCTCCCAACTTTATCTTTCTACTCATAAGCTGAACTTGGTACATGCTTATTTCATGATACATATCCATTTATACATGTATATTGATAGATGGATAGAGATTTACCCTTATGTTGCATTAAATCTACTTTTGATGTAATGAATGAGCCACTATAAGTAGAGCAAAGCAACTTGACTCTTTGATCAAATAAGAGTTTCTACTCGATAAGCTCTATTAATTGTTTATCAGATTTCCTATAAACTTTATTTGCTCAGTACCTTGGGTGGATGGTCTCATGCCTAATCAAGTAAAAAAAGAAAAATAATTCTGTACAGCATAGATGAATGGAGTTCATTTTCTGTTTCTTTTTAATTTCTTGGGAGTTCATATATTCTTTGACCATATAAATATAATATACAAACAAAGGACTGAAAATATGTAAAACTTTGTTCAGTTTTCAATTTTCAAAGTTCTAATTTATGTACATTATGTTTTTTTTTTTAATTTTTTAATGAAGATTTTGGAAATCCATCATTAATATAAGTAACTAGAGGTCTTAGTATAGTTTAAATCTTGTTTGGTTATTTTGGTTGCCTTTGTCATATCTATTTCTGCTTGCTCTTCATAATATTTATATATCATTTCCATTGTAGATTTATTTTGATTTGATCTTATCATGATTTGATTGAAGTTAAAGTAATTTCTTTTGATAGTTTAAATGGTGCAGATATCGATATGCCCGAGTGGATGTTCTCCAAGATGATGCGCAGTGCAAGAATCAAATACACAGACCATTCTGTATTAAGAATTATCCAAATATTGGGTAAACTTGGAAATTGGAGGCGAGTGCTGCAGGTCATTGAGTGGCTTCAAATGCGTGAGCGCTTTAAATCTCATAGGCTCAGGTATCACTACTTGTCTTCCGCATTTTGATGTAGGTAGGCGTGCTTCATTATGATGGTTGTTTTTCTATATTAAGGGTCTATTTGGAAAGGATATTTTTTCTACTATTGAAAAATTCTCTATCTTGAATATATTGATTGAAAGCAATTAAGAGTAGTTTTTGGGGGAGATTTGACTTTGCTGATAAAAAACTTAGAATAGCATCTAAAAAAAAGATTTTCGGAAGAGGCCATTTCAACCTCAATTAGGAACAAGCACTAAATGGATTTGAAGACGTTCTAAAGGAATTACAATCTTGTGAATTGCTTGTGAACATGGGCCGTTAAAATGGACTTGGTGGGTTTAAGGGAAAACTGAAGTAATTGGAAGTAAGGTAGTCAGGCATGTTTTAGCAGAAATACTTGCTGCAGAGTGATGGCAAAGTCTACAACATGATATTTGATCTTAGAGTTCTGGTTGGAGCCCTATTATGTCAGGATGCTATTTGTATCTCTAGGTGCATAACTGCAAATAATATCCAATGCAACATGAATATGTTGTTTTAAGAATGATTGCAAATTCTTGTGCTTGTAAAGATCCTGGACAGCTTGCAACAGACTGAAATTGGTTGAATGATATCTTGAATCTTGCTTTGATGAACTTGCTTGATAAGTATGGTGAGAGCGATGAGCTATGTGGCAGTCTGACAGAGATTAATTAATTAAAAGTAATTCTTACATTACACTAAAGAAAGGAGATAGATGAATCAATAGAATAAATTCATAATGGAGAATTAAATAAGTCCATCTAGCAGAGGCTGGAGTATTAGGCCTGAGAAGGGACAGTTTTTATTTCGTGGGAAGAGTCATGGGAGTTTATGGTGGATGCATTATTTGATGCATGCAAAAGTAAGTAAACTGTCAGATGGGAGAAACAGCATGGTGAAAGAAGTCGTCTGAAAGTGCTGGTAACTACTGACAGAACTGATATGCCTACAATGGAATAGGTTGCAACAGCAGAGAGATCATCAGTCAACATATAATATTTTATAATTTATGTTGAAGTGCACCTTCATGGTCCTTCTAGAAGTAGCTCGTAAGTTTTGTGCTTTGTTGTACTTGGGAGTTCATTCCTGCAGTAGAAGTTGTTGCGGCTTGCAGCTAGTGATATGCAGAAAAAATCAACTCAGTTTTATTAACACCAACTATTCAAGTTTGTTTATGCTAATGCTTTTGGCTTTCTGCTTAAGAAATGGATTAATCTACTTGTTAATTTTGGCCAGAAGTCCCAAAGAAAGTTTGAAGAACTGTCTTCACCAGTTGTGTGATACAAAGGGTTACCAAGAATCTTAGATTGTGAACAAAGAAACCAAGACTGTGTTTTCTGTATGCTGCGATCATCTCAGGGTGTTGGAGTGGTTTGCCATTTCACTTAAATCATATTAATACCGGCAAGAGTTCTTTTAAAACCCTTGAAATGAAAACTAATAGTGAAGCAAAGAAAATAACTTCCCTCCCAACAACTAGAAGGGCTAGTCTTATTGTCCTAACATTTCTCTGCTACCAAATACTCCGAATAATCGCAGGCACAACTAGTCAATCCTTTGAACCTTTATCCTCTTGCAATAAATTCTAAACCTTATTTGCACACAACCCTCTCAACGTCTTCAACATACCCGACTTCCTTACAAATGCAAAAGTGCCTATCCAATTAGACCATGAAGTGGTGCAGTGAAGAAAGAGATGAGAATACGGGTTCACTGTTGTTACAGTTAGTATTGATAAGGTCCTGTCTCCCTATCTGCAATAAGTAATTATTATGTATTCTTTAGATATTGACAGACCAAACAACAGCCCCTCCTTTGGAAAGAATGTCTACTGCTTTTTTCTCATCATCCCATATCCTTTTCAAGTTGATAATTATTCTTTCCTTGAAATTTGAAATAACTGTTTTTAAGTTCTTTTATTTCCCAAATTATCATTCAATTTAGATGATCTCTTTGAGGTTATAACCATCTAATGTTATGAGAGTACAAGATGCGTTGAAATGCAATTTGAAGAAAAGTTGCTTTATATTGTCATTGGATAACTTCTTTTAGCATGTTTGCATTAATATAACTTTTCAATGCTTCTTCTGCAATTCTTATGAGGACTGACTTTTAGGGCCTGCTTCCTTGGGGACTGTTACTTTCCAGTATCCTTAGGTAATGGTTTTCTGAGCAATGCATACAAGAATTGTGGAGCAGGTGTTTGCATGTCTCTTCTAGGATTCTTCTCCTTAGTAATGGTGGTGGATTTGAGTCTACAGTTACTTGCAGTTTTCTTGAAATATGCCTTTTAACTTCTTTAAGAATGTTCAGATAGTTATTTTTTAGTTTTAGTATACTATTTATTGCTAGGAGATTCTATCTTCTCCTGAAATAGTTATATATAAGTCATGGTCACTGTAAAGGAGACTTTGAACATGACATTTTAGTTTAATTTTTTACTGTCATGACAACATATTTTGTTATGATTATGTAGAAACATCTATACAACTGCACTTAATGTACTTGGGAAGGCACAGAGGCCTGTGGAGGCACTCAATGTGTTTCATGTGATGCAGGTAATGCACCAGCTATTTTATCGTATAGCTTGTTCCTTTTCATCAATTAGACTTCATATAAGGCAATGCTCCCTAACCTGTGCAAGGTCATTTTTTTATTCTCTTTCCAGCAACAAATGTCTTCATATCCTGACTTGGTAGCTTATCATTGTATTGCCGTCACTCTTGGACAAGCAGGACATATGGAGCAGCTTTTCGATGTGATTGATAGCATGCGATCTCCCCCAAAGAAGAAATTTAAAATGGCAGCAGTTCATAAGTGGGACCCGAGGTTGGAACCAGATATTGTTGTCTACAATGCGGTTAGTAATGCTTGCCAGTAAACTGATAATCTAAATTTTGAGAGTAAACTGGACGTCTATGCATGTGCATTTGTTTCCAATCAGGTCTGCGCTTTAAAATTAGCAAGATTTTGTCTTTGATGGTGATTATACCTGCAATCAACATAGAAGCTACTAATCCAGTCATCAGATATTGATCGTCTATAACATGATAAACTTCCTGAATTGTTAAAATGAGGAGTTCTTAATCTGCATTTACACTATTTCTTATCGTAGTATGAACATAAGGTTTTAGCTTTCCTATAGAAAAAGACTACATATTCTGCATGCCATGTTAGATTTTGGATGACCTCAGAAGATGCTTCATTATCCCTAAAGCTGCAATGTACAGTATATATACTTTGAAAAGAGCTTCTTCTCCACAGTCTTAAGATCATAGGAATATCTCAAATTTCTTATTGCATTATTTTATTGTAGTCTCTGGTGATGATTGTTTCTTTTTCATACCAATTATATGGTAAGATCAAGGATGTACATTTGTCTTGACCTTCAAATATTGCAATACTTGTATCATTTTCTCTGGAAATTGTGTTGTTTGTCTTTCATAATTTGATTTAGCATGTGCCTTTTTAGATATAATGATGTTTAAATTTACCGTGTACATAGGTCCTAAATGCATGTGTTCAGAGGAAACAGTGGGAAGGTGCTTTTTGGGTTCTACAGCAGTTGAAGCAACAGGGACTACAACCTTCTACTACAACATATGGATTAATCATGGAGGTATTTCTATCTTTACTTTTTGCTCTTCTTGAACCATCTTTCTGGTGTTGGCCGGCAGAAGGTCCACAAGTTTACCAAATACTAGAGCAGTGGAATGATCCCAACAGTATTTTCTTTATTCGATTGGCATAAGATTTGTACAAAGTGAAGTACAGAGGTTCAGCTTAGTATTGGCTTAAAAGTAATATCAATGGATTGTTTGAGATTTCAAGATCCCCAGGATCCTGAGATTTGTCTTCTAATTAAGTGTGAATACTTGATTGTATTCTTTTCTGATCCTTTCCTTATTATTATAATTCTGTTAGGGTTAGATTTTCATTCATTTCCTAGGATTCTCTCTTTTTTGTATATATACGTATTTTAATGTACATTGAAAATCAATCAATAGGATTATTGGTGTTTTCATGGATTACTATCTTGACCATGCCAATGGACAATTATTATGACTAACTTCTTTCATCCCGAAGCACTTTTTTTATTTTCCTGTATCTGGAGGTATTTCTGTATGTAGCTTGGGTGCAAACATAGAAATTTTCTGTAGTATGGTAAGGTGATGCATGTATAGGGGTCGTTGTCCTAAATATGGACTTCTGTTGTTAGATAGAAAATTTCTTACTTAATGACCTTCTCCTCTTATTTTCTTCTTGTGCATTAGGCACATCAGTAATGAGGATTACTAATCCTGAATAAGGAAGCCTAGTCGTGAATAAGGAAGTTTTAGGTCTTAATAAGTACCATTATAACTTGGCTATATTGTACTTTCTTCTTACCATATGTTGGTGCCTATGAGTGCCTGAAACGTTTATAGTACAATAACAAGAAATTTGTTACCGGACTCCTGAACTAGCAGTAAAATGGTTGTGATGCTATACCATAATTGCTCAAGGTTATGCACTTATAACAGAATATGAATATTCTGAGTTTCTCTTCGATATTTATTTCAGTTTGAGAAGGAACTGGTCAAATAGTAAAAGGTAACAATTTTTCTTGCTGTTTCTACTTGGGCAGGTCATGTTTGCATGTGGCAAGTACAACTTGGTTCATGAGTTTTTTAGGAAAGTGCAGAAATCTTCTATTCCAAATGCTTTAGTGTATAAAGGTACTTGACTGATTGATCCTATCTCCCTCTTTATTGTGTAAACTTCTTTTTAAACTAGATTATTTTTGCATACAGTTCTTGTGAATACTCTTTGGAGAGAAGGTAAGACAGATGAGGCTGTATTGGCTGTTGAAGAAATGGAACGGCGAGGAATTGTGGGGTTTGCGGCCCTTTATTATGATCTTGCTCGATGTCTTTGTAGTGCTGGAAGGTGCCAAGAAGCATTGCTGCAGGTAGTGTAATTGTGTCTAGTTTTTATT
Source organism: Ricinus communis (assembly GCF_019578655.1). Taxonomy (NCBI): domain Eukaryota; kingdom Viridiplantae; phylum Streptophyta; class Magnoliopsida; order Malpighiales; family Euphorbiaceae; genus Ricinus; species Ricinus communis. The sequence goes on along the minus strand of NC_063259.1, from coordinate 20,978,077 downwards.
TGTTTTACTTATGTTTGCCTAAACTTGTATACAGTCTTAGCCTGCTTAACCAAACAGTTTGGCAATCAATCTTTTCATGGGCCATGAGGAATCCTCAACTTTAACATTAGAAGACTTGATAACCTATATAAGTTGCTGGCCAGGTTGATACAGCAATTGAATAGATCAGAATAACTGATGACTCTAAAGAATTATTTAACTCCTGGTTTTTATGCTGAAATATGCATACTGTTCCACAATTTACTGTGGGACATTTTCTTCCGCAGATTGAGAAAATATGCAGGGTTGCTAATAAGCCTCTGGTGGTAACTTACACTGGCTTAATTCAAGCTTGCTTGGACTCTGGAAACATTCATAATGCAGTGTACATCTTCAACCAGATGAAGCACTTTTGCTCCCCAAATCTTGTTACCTTCAATGTAATGCTGAAGGCTTATTTTGAGCATGGACTGTTTGAAGACGCAAAGGAGCTTTTCCACAAGATGGCAGAAGATAGCAATCATATCAGGGGTAATCATGACTACAAGGTTAGGGTAATCCCAGATATCTACACATTCAACACCATGCTTGATGCATGCATTTCAGAGAAGAGTTGGGATGACTTTGAGTATGTCTATAGAAGAATGTTGCACCATGGATTCCACTTCAATGGAAAACGTCATCTTCGGATGATATTGGATGCTTCAAGAGCTGGAAAGGTACTTAGAAAATCCTTGTCACTCTATTTTACTTCTTGTATGATAAGGCTGATGAAATAGATTTTTACAAGGTTTTAGCATTGTGTAAATTAGAGCATAAAGCTGCAAGCTAGTTTGCAGGACTCTGAACAGTAATAGTAATGGCAACAGTGAAGGTGAGGATTCTGATGAATAGTTGATGGAGGTGGTAAAATTACGAACATCAAGTTAAAAGATTGTGCTAGTCCATCTGCAACTTGAGCACGAAACAAAAGGATACTATTGCATGCCTGTTTTTAAACTTCATTACCATTTGTCCAGTACTTGAATCGTTCTTTGCATTTGTTAAGTTTCCCTCTTTTTAACTTTTTTTTTTTTAATGTATTTGTGGATTATCCAGATGTGAGTTAACCTGCCCTAATACCTGCTATTCTCCCATAAGAGAACTTTAGTCCTCGAAGAATCTGGGATGTTAGCGACTATTTATAGTTCTTACTGGGATGTTGTATAGCTGTTCTCTGAAACCCACATTCTGAATTTTAGATTCTCAATATCATTATAATTATTATTTGGTGGAAAGAAGTTCTAGGGGTGAGGCTAATGTTCTCTGTTTAGAGAGTAAAGGTCTGTTGGAAAGCTCTCGAAGCATGTTTATGTGTCATGGAAGCTTACAGTGAGCAACCTTGTGCTTGCAGGTAGAACCTTTGGAAATGACTTGGAAGCACTTGGCTCGGGCGGATCGAATTCCTCCCCCTAATCTTATCAAAGAAAGATTTCGCATTATGCTCGAGAAAGACGACTGTAAGTCTGCCCTTGCCTGTATTACCACTAATCCAATGGGGGAATCACCGGCATTTCACAAGGTAGCTTGGTTGAATTTATTCAAAGAAAATGCAGAGCGGATCAGACGGGATACTCTCATTCAGCTAAAGCATGAGGTGAGCATGCTTGTTAACCCACCAGATCCTGTACTGCAAAATCTGTTAGCATCTTGTAATGATTTTCTTAACAGTCAGGTGATAGTTTCTGAAAGGGCCAGAAATTGTTTGTACAGCTGAGTCTCAGACGAATTTGAAGTCTTGATGAATTTAATATTATTTCTCATGCTTCTTTTCTTATCCCTATTGTTCAGAAGATATAATGTTCCGGTTTTTTCAGAGTTTACGCACTTTTCAAACTCGAACGATTCATCAAGAAAAGTTTGGTAAAGGGTTTAGGAGCCCTGGACTATAATTAGCAATGTGAAAAATTAATGCTTTTCTAAAATATTAACATAATGGTAACATCATCCTTGTAATATACAGCAAAATGCAGTTTAGAACCTGCAAATGTCGGATTATTTGTTTGGATTCCGCATGTTTAAGCCTACTCAAAAATTTTCGGACTTGAATACATATTGTTTACTTTAGGTAAAAGTCGGATTATTTTCTGGACGAATTTGAAAATATTATTTTTTTAAAGCTCGCTCAACAAGTTCGGTCTGGCCTTAAATTATAAGATAAATTGTTTTAGACATTTTATGAGTGATCGAACTTGGTAAAAGAATTTAAACCCATAAAATTAGACTCAAATCTAAACTTGAAAATTTCAAATATGACTAACTCCGGCTTAACCTGAAATTTATACAGGGCTAGAAGAAAGTATAATAAAATAAAATTCAATAACTTATAAAACTATAAAACTAAAATATAAAATATGATTTTCTTTTTTTCCTTTTCTCTTTTGTTGTCAATCAAATGACAGTCTAATTTGAGTTTTTTCATCTAGCATGTATAAATACTTTTTAAGTCCACTTGTTTCACTCAAATTTAAGCACTGTTTATATATATATATATTATACCATTTTTTAAATCATAAAATCTAATTAATTTTAAAAAGTGTACGACTGTAGAGAGATTTTATTATATATATTATACCATTTTTTAAATCATAAAATCTAATTAATTTTAAAAAGTGTACGACTGTAGAAAGATTTTATTATATATATTTTTTATTTGCTATTCACTTTTGCACCTAAGATTTTAAAGGAGCAACACGTAATATTGAATGTTTTACACTTAAATAATAAAAATAATATATATTTTAAAGTTTATAATCGTAATATACATACTGCTTGTTTAATAATAGAGCAAAATACATGAGAAATAATTTGAAAATATTCTATAATTATTTAAATTAGAATAGGCCTAACCCATTTTTGTCAGGTTAGGCCGACCCATCTTAGCCCTCCTCTTCAACGGTTTAGCTCTGTTGGAAAAAATGGATGGAGCCTCTATAATTTTGTAAAATGATTTGTTGTTTGCAATTTTTTTGAATTGCAATTGATTTTTCAAAAAATAAAAAAAAATATTAATGTTACACTTAGTCGTATCATATTTTACTCAATTGATGCAATATATATATATATTTAATCAGTTTTATAAAAGCATTTATGCCACGTCAGTTAGCTAAAATATGATATAGATAAATTTATGTTGTTTAATAATTTTTTAAATAAATAAAATAAATTCTTTTATTTATGTCAATTTATTTTTTTATTTTTTCTAAGTCCAAATATATCTTAAAATTATTATTTTTTATCTAATTGTACCAATTTCTTATATTTTTAATCTAATATAATCTATGATGATCTAATTTTTCAGTTAAAAACTTCAATAAACAATCTTTTTTTCTCTAATAAAGGAGATGCTCAAATGACTTATTTTAGTTTGGACTTTTTAAATATAATAGTATTGTCTCTTAGTTTATCTCACAATAATAATTTAAAAAATAAAATTCTTAAATCTCTAACGAACAATTCATCTCTTTAAAATTTTCTAATCGAATTAGATTGTGTTTTAATAATTAAAATATAGAATGAATTTTCATTTCATGAGCTTTATACTAGTAAGATTTCACTCCAAATCAATGCGTTTGCATTCGAAATAATGCTAATTGGCCTAAAAATATATTACTTTTTCTTAGAGGTTGTTTGGTAGATGAAAAATTATATAAAATTTAAAGTCTAAATTTATTATTTCATAAGTAAAAAAATAATAATCTAAATTTATAAATTTAAAGAAATTTTTTATTCTCTAAAATCTCTCATTTTTAGGTGAAAAAGTCTAAAATCAATCATTTTAAAAGATTGATGGATTGTTGTAATATTTTTTTATTTTATTATTCTCTCTAATAAATTTATTTTATCTTAAAATTTTTCTTAACTGTAAATAAAAATCCACTATTTTTATATTTAATTCAAACGATTAAATTTTAAAAAATCATAGATTGTTTTTATCATTAAAAACCACCTATTTAAAATTCATGAATTTTGATTAAATCTATAAATTCTAAATTTTTTCCATCTAAACGATATTTATAGGTTTGACCATTTAGTTTAATCTTTTAACATAAGAGGTTATGTGATTAATTTGGTGACACTTAAATACTCTAAAAATTAAATTGTTAGGAATTTATATCTAAATTTATTAATACGGTTGGTAGTTTTATTCATTGAATTTCAACCAAACTCATTTAACGTAAAATTAATTTTGTCAGATAAATAAGATGTATAGAATTTTTCAGTCTTGTCAGATCATCCAAAACTTATTGAAAATGACTAGAACTAAAGAACAATGGAACTGTAAACTAGTTTCTTTCTTTTAAAAAAAAAAATTTTTAATGAAAATTGACAATGACTAATTTTTTATGAAAGTTAAGTTGGTAAGAAGTGAAATGGTAATAGAATCACAAGTAATTGACACTAAATAAATGAGCTATAACTATTAAATCAATTATATTAATAAATTTGAATACAAATTATTAATAATTTAACTCTTAAAATACTAAAGTTCGTGAAAAAATCCGGAAGACTCCCTCTCTTAAATCCAATGGTGAAGTTTTGTATTTTCTCTTATTTTATATAATTGAGACAGCTGATTTAGGAGGGAATTTGACTTGAAAAAAAGTTCAGCGGCCAAATTGACTTTTACCCCTAAAATACCCTGAGACCAAATGGAATTCGAAAAAAAAGAAAAAAGAAAGAAGAAGGAACTCTAGCGCACACAGCCATCTCGCCTCACGCTCAGTCGCTGCCATATTTGTGGGACTCGACGGCAAGCAGCCTCTGCTATCCATGTAATGCTAATGATGGTTATAAAGTCTCTGTTTTGCGAGAGTTGTGTTTCTTTAATTCCTGTAAACTAATTTCTTCTTCTTTTATTCCTTCTTTTCTTTTAGTTAACAGCTTCAAGTAAAATCCAGCAATGCCCATCTCCTGAATCTCACAGTATGCTTTTCCTGATCTTTTCAACATGTACTCTAGTAAATCGCATCCCTTTCTTAAACATTTCTCATGTTTTATTGCTTCTTGGAAACCCAACTCTTTTCGTACGAGTTCAAGAAAATTTTTAGTCAATCCATTTCTTTTATCACAAAACACTGAGGAGGCTTTAACCAACCAAATTGAATTCCTCTTACGATCTGGTTCTGATCCCTCTTCCAATCTCCACCACACCAAACAAATTCATGCCCACTCCATTGTCAATGGAATCGCCAACAATGGCTTTCTTGGAGCTAAGATTTTGGGTATGTATATTCTTTGTGATAGTTTCACGGATGCCAAGAAATTGTTTTATCAGCTTGAAATATTATACTTTGCTATGCCCTGGAATTGGATGATTAGAGGGTTTAATAAAATGGGTTGTTTTGATTTTGCCTTGTTGTTTTACTTTAAAATGTTGAGCTGTGGAGTTTTTCCTGATAAGTATACTTTTCCTCCGGTAATTAAGGCCTGTGGTGGTTTGAATAATGTGAGATTGGGTAAGATGGTTCATGACACAATTTGGTTGATGGGTTTTAATGTAGATGAGTTTGTAGGTAGTTCATTGATAAAGTTGTATGCGGAGAATGGTTGTATAGAAGATGCTCGCCGTTTGTTTGACAAAATGCCAAATAAAGATTGTGTTTTGTGGAATGTCATGCTTAATGGTTTTGTGAAATGTGGGGAACCAAATAGTGCTGTAAAGGTGTTTGAGGATATGAGAAATTGCCAAACTAAACCCAATTCAATAACATTTGCTTCTGTTCTTTCAATCTGCGCTTCTGAGGCATTGTCTGAATTTGGTAATCAGCTTCATGGGCTTGTTATTAGTTGCGGTTTTCATTTTGATCCTCTTGTGGCAAATGCACTTGTGGCTATGTATTCTAAGTTTGGGCAGTTGTCTGATGCTCTTAAACTTTTTAATACTATGCCTGATACCAATGTGGTTACTTGGAATGGGATGATTGCTGGGTTTGTACAGAATGGGTTTATGGATGAGGCTTCGCTTTTGTTTTCTGAGATGATATCTGCTGGTGTTAGTCCAGATTCCATCACATTTGCTAGTTTCCTTCCGTCAGTTACTGAATCAGCAAGTCTCAAGCAAGGTAAGGAAATTCATGGTTATATATTGAGACATGGCATAGCTCTAGATGTATTCTTGAAGAGCGCACTCATTGACATATACTTTAAGTGCAGGGATGTAGGGATGGCATGTAAGATCTTTAAACAAAGCACCAACGTTGATATTGTAGTCTGCACAGCTATAATTTCAGGCTATGTGCTAAATGGGCTGAACAATGATGCTTTGGAGATTTTTAGGTGGTTACTTGAAGAGAAAATGAGTCCAAATGCTGTAACTTTGGCAAGTGTTTTACCTGCATGTGCTGGTTTGGCTACTTTAAATTTGGGGAAGGAATTGCATGCTAACATTCTCAAGCATGGGCTTGATGAGAGGCGTCATGTGGGAAGTGCAATTATGGACATGTATGCGAAATGTGGAAGGTTAGATCTAGCATATCAAATTTTTAGAAGAATGCCAGAAAAGGATGCTGTTTGCTGGAATGCAATAATCACAAACTGTTCCCAGAATGGCAAACCACAAGAGGCCATTGATCTTTTTCGTCAAATGGGGAGGGAGGGATTGAGTTATGATTGTGTGAGTATATCAGCTGCTCTTTCTGCGTGTGCAAACTTACCAGCACTCCATCACGGGAAAGCAATTCATAGTTTTATGATTAAAGGCGCATTTGATTCTGAAGTTTTTGCTGAGAGTGCACTTATAGACATGTATGGGAAATGTGGAAACTTGAGTGTTGCTCGCTGTGTGTTTGATATGATGCGAGAGAAGAATGAAGTCTCGTGGAACAGTATTATTGCTGCTTATGGGAGCCATGGCCACCTTGAGGTTTCTCTTGCGCTGTTCCATAAAATGTTAGAGGATGGAATTCAACCAGATCATGTTACCTTTCTTACTATACTATCTGCTTGTGGACATGCTGGTCAAGTTGATAAAGGAATTCAATACTTCAGATGCATGACTGAGGAATATGGGATCCCTGCTCGGATGGAGCATTATGCATGCATTGTAGATTTGTTTGGCCGTGCAGGACGTTTAAATGAAGCATTTGAAACTATAAAGAACATGCCATTCTCACCTGATGATGGTGTTTGGGGGACATTGTTGGGAGCCTGTCGGGTCCATGGAAATGTTGAGCTTGCTGAAGTGGCTTCAAGATGTCTACTTGACCTGGATCCAGAAAATTCTGGCTGCTATGTTCTACTCTCAAATGTACATGCTGATGCCGGACAGTGGGGAAGTGTACGCAAAATTCGAAGTTTAATGAAGAAACGAGGAGTTCAAAAAGTACCTGGGTACAGCTGGATTGAGGTCAACAAAACCACACATATGTTTGTAGCTGCAGATGGTAGTCACCCAGAGTCTGCTCAAATCTATTCTGTACTTAACAATCTTCTTTTAGAGCTGAGAAAAGAGGGTTATTGTCCTAAACCATATCTTCCAATGCATCCACAAACTTTTGGGTTGTGATCATTGGAGAATTTTAATCATGTTTGACAGTCAGGAGCGAAGAGACATAGTTGAGCATATGACCCATGTTTGGTCGGAAGATTACAACCTGTTAGGAATCTTTTCGTGGCTTTTCAATTGGCACATTTATATATCCACGATACATGACACAGGGGACCTCTACCATAAGATGTGGAAGGAACTTCCTTCAGAAGTTTTAAAAAATGCAGCGATATTACTGGAAGGCCATGAATTTCAAGGATGGGAGTAGAGGATAATCTCCAGAAGCTTGCAAAAATGCAAAGTGGTACTTTCTTTTATGACTTAGCTGAACTTGATTCATGCCTATTTCATGATAAGAGTTCTTTTATACATGTATATTGATAAATGTTCATTTATATTTTATTGTACAATTATAATATATTCAGTTAGAACTTTTCTTGCGAAGTGGTATATTTGCACCTATGGGTATATTGATACATTTATATTCTTTTCTACATATTCATTTATACTACTAGTACTGTTTTCTCTACAAACTGGATCATTGTCACTCATAATTTGATTTGATTTATAACCCTTTTACATATTATGATGTTAAAATGCTCTTGTATATAGGTCTAAATGTCTGTGTTTGGAGGAAAAAGTGGGAAGGTGCTTTTAGTTCCACAGAAGTTAAAGCAACAGGGACTACAACCTTCTCCTGCAACATATGGATTACTCATGGAGGTAAAGTTGTCTTTACTTTCTGCTGTTCTTGGACCGCCTTGCTACTCGTACCTGTCACATTGATGTTGGCCTGCACAAGATCCATAATTTTACCAAAGACAGAGCAGTGGAATGATCCTAACCATAATTTCCTGTTGAATAAGATTTGTACAGAAAAGAAAAGTACAGAGTTCCAGCATAGAATAGGCTTAGCAATAATTCAATCGGATTATTTCCTTGACTATGTAGAGGGACAATATTATGACTTTGTCATCTCAAAGAAACCTTTTCTCTTTTTGAGGTCTTATGCTGTAAGTAGCTCGCATGCAAATGTGAAATTCCTATATTGTTTGTTAATAAGTACCACTATAACTTAGCTATGTTATACCTTTTCTTTTTGTTGTTTCTTCTAATTATATGCTGGTGCACCTGATACTATGTTTATTGTCTAATATCAAGAAATTTGTTAGCAGACTCCTGAGCAAGCAGGAAACTGGTTCTGATGAAGTTGTGATGTGGTACCAAAATTGGTTGGTAGCCTCCATGAACTCAATAACAGGATGTTATTGTTCTGGGTTGCTTCAATCTCCATTTCAGTTTGAGAGGGAACCAGTCAAATAGTAAAGGGTAACAAGTTTCTCCGAATGCTTACTATCAAGGTACTCTCCCTTTTGACTGTGTCAACTTCTTTATAAAATAGACCACTTCTGCATACAGTTCTTATGAATATTCTTTGGAAATAAAAGGCAAGACAGATGAGGCTGTAATTGACTGTTGAAGGCATGTAATGATGAGGAATTGTGGGGTTTTCTGCCCTTTATTATGATCTTGCTCGATTTGCTACTTCATAGCATATTACCACATGGAAGAATCCTTGCCCCCTGTGCTCCCTATCGGATTGAGATCCTCTCATATTTTAGATTACATGATAGCTCATGTTAGTACAATCTTAACCATTTAATTCAAATTCAATGGTTGAGATTTTATTATTCAACAAATAACTACCCACTACATAAAATTTAAATTAATTTTTTTGGTAAAATCTCAAACATTTGACTAGAATTTAATGGTGAATGAAGATTATAAAACATGACAGGTCATGTTCCACATCAATATGAGAGAATCCTATATAGTTTGTTCAACATCAATAGTATTATTTTATAAAACTTGTGGTTAGCAAATCTGGTTTGTGCATTATTCCAAGAATTAGTTTATGGTTAACTAATATTTGTCTAGCCATGCTTTGCTTTTGCTTTACCATGCGCTTCATAAGATTACCATTTCCAACCTGAACCGAGTCTAAGTGTATAATTTGTTAAAATTTGTGGAGAGTGAAACATTAAGTATCAAAGCTTTGCTTAAATTGTAATTGTATAGTTGAATTTGAAACGTTCATGAAGCACCATCATAATACGAAACAAGCGAGGGAAAGAAAATTGTCCCCCATATTGTAATCTATATTGGACTATCTAATAGTAATAGTAATATGAATATGAATTTACTATTTAAATTTAGTGTGAATTTCATAATTTATGTGAGATGACTGATCATGAATTATGGTCTAAAAAATTGTATGCTAGCAAGGGAGTATAGATAGGATCGGACAATCGTTAAAACATGCAAATGTTGAGCATATGTTCAGTAAAAATTGCATTAGACATAGTCTCTATCCATGTATGTAGCTTTTCCATTTTTTTAATCTTCAACTTTAAGTGTTTACCGCTAATTAAATTTTGGATTAACCATATTCAGTCTTTAGCCATATAGCCTTTCCATATCAGATGATCTAATGGACCATAATCTATAGATAATTGATACATATTCATTAGTTTTAAATAATTAAGTATGTGTCAATTATCTAATATCAAAATGTAAAATACTCATATACACGTGTTACTCTCCTATTTATTGCGGCATCTGGTTTAGATTTTCAGAAGCTAATGGCTAAGTTTCCTTTTCCACTACTTGTGTGCACACACAAAAACCATCATATTGCCTTTTTTTTTTTTTTACTTGATACCAATTCCTCTATACTAAACTTTGATTCACATATAGATTGTCTTCTTCTTGGACTTGTTAATAATTGTGAATGGATCCGGTTTTTAGAGAGGCATTCTAATTTTGGCAAAATCCCAGTTACACTCTCATTTGCCCTCTCTTTTCAAAACTTCTTCATCTTTCTTCTATCAATTCAAGCACATTTCAGCCACTTGCTCAAAAAGAATACTCTTTTCAAAGTGAAATTCTCTATTTGAGTCTCCATGATTTAGAGTCATCAAGTCTTTTTTTTCATGTAGCATTTGGTTCAAATCGTACAAATAATTCGTTAATATTGTGTCATCTATCAAATAAATAAATAAATAATATTTTCCGTATCTAGATTATTAACAAATTAAGATATTCGTTGACAGTGTCTATATCAAATGTATCCATGTAATTTCTGCACTGCCATATTTATATTCGGCGCGTTATAGTTGCCATATTTGTTTTTGTACATCATAGTTGCCAATTCTATCGAAATCCACTCCAAAAATGAAAAGAAAATAAAAATAGAAAAAATATTAGGTGATTCGAAGGACCAATACATTTTCGGTGGCCCTCTCATAAACAAAAAAAAGGAAAAAGAAAAAAAGAAATAGATAGCATTAGACATATGCCTATATACTCCCCTTTCCTATTAGATGAATAACTGTAAGATTAGATATAATATCATTAATGAGTGAAATCGAAAATCAGATTTTCTCCTACCAAAGGAAAGCATATCTTCAACTCTTTTTTAAGTAACTTTAGCAACAGCCATAGTATAAAATCATAGGATATTTTCATTTTTTTTCTTCTCATCATACTATCTCAATCTTTCTCAGAAGAAATTTCTTGAAAACTGTTTTATTATTCTTCATCCAGGTCCAAACAATGGAAAAAATCGGCACTTGGATGGCTACTTCAGCTACTCCTAGCAAGCAAGGTACTTAAAGCTGATATTTTCAATTATACAATTAATTAATATTTCTACATGCTAACTTTTTATAATTTTTTTTCTGCAATTTGTTTGTGCATGCTTACTTATTTTATTTTATAGAAATTCTGAATTTGATATTATCTTCTTATTATTGTAGAAGATATAAAATTTGATGCAAGTCAGTATGAATTTTTTGGGAAAAATGTGATGGAGCATGAACTAGGAGATTTGGATTCTCCTTCTGAGAAGGCTGAAGACAAAGACTTGCTATTGTCTGAGAAACATGAGGTTAGAAGTTTAATTTGAGTGATAATTATTAAATTTCATGGCTACTTATTATAAGCCTATGACTTTTTTTTTCCAACAATCAGCAACAGTTTTTTTGAAAAGAAATGGTTTGATTTAAATCCTGTTTAATTTTCTGGTAGGTAAAAGCACTTTTTTAAAAAAAAATTGGTATTCAAGTTTTGAAAACTGAACAGGTAAAGCGATGCAAGTTTAATGAAAGCAGTTTATAAAAGATCTTAAATAACCAATCTATTAGATTAAAAAGATTTTAAGCTTGTCTTTCTAATACTCAACAACAATTTTAAACATACTCGTACTCGTGATTCAGACAAAGTTAATATGTTTATATGAATGAACCTTGCCATTTTATTTTGAACACAGGGTAAAAATAAAGTTATATCCTCATCCTGTATTAATGATCTTGCAAGTTCTTTTACCAAGGTAAGATTTCTTCAGTCATTTCCACAGTAAGTTTAGAATTCCCCAAGGCTTGACAAGTCTTTATCATTCTGTATCTTTTTTTTATTCTTTCCAATCCTATCATGGGATTGTTTCAAAATGAAATATCTTTTTCAGAAAGGTTCAATTATTAGATCATTTCTCATATATTTATTGTTCATTAGGCAACGAGAACTTCAGGAAAACAAATGAAATGAGGCCTTCTGCCATTTGATTTCAAAGATGAATTTTGTCAAGTTCTGAACTTGATAATCTTTAACACTAAAGACTGAGTGAAAAAAAACCATTATTAAAAAGGAAATTTAAACTATAAGAACATGCACATTGTGAGCACATTATAAATTATTTTCTTATATAAAAATTAAATGGCATGTCTGTCATTACTTATAGTGCCATTTATTACTTGTATATGCTGAGCACTTCTCTGGTTTCTCAAAAGGGAAATGCTACACATTCTGCCTTGATTTGTACTAATTCTTATTCGTATGATGTGATATTATAATGCTATTTTTATAAAATTACTTTGCTAATCAGAATTGCAATCTCAAAATATTAAGAACAGTTTTATAAAACCATTATATGTCACATCTGGTGAGCAAGAATTAGTACAAATCAAGGTGGCCTATATAACATTACTGAACTTGAAATACATAACTTGTTAGTGTGGATGCTTGAAGTTGAGAGTGTAATTATTAAATAAGCATACTAAAATCAAGTAATTAATATTCAATCCAATAGTTGCATGCACCATAATCTCAAATCTTGGTTAAATTCTTTTATTATGTCTTGCAGTTGAACAAGACTAGTGAACCAAGAAGAGCCAAAGCTCTCACTAAGGGACTTTCTTCTCCCATGGGAAGTGAGTATACAAATTAGTACATCATTTGCCATTTCTTGCAACTTATATATGTATGCATTACTTATTCCTTCAATTCAATCTCTCTTATCCAATTTGTTGTCAGGTTTAAACAATAAAAGAGCAAGAGGAATCTTAATATGGTATAGTAATGAAAAAGGCTATGGCTTTATAAAGCCTAATGGAGGTGGGGTAGATGTATTTGTGCATTCCTCATCTCTGAAATCCAATGGCCACATACACCTTGGGGCTGGCATGCCTCTGGAGTATGAAACCATAATCAGTAATGCTGGCAAACTGCAAGCAATTAATGTCACTGCCCCCAAAGGAAAATTACTCCAAGATAGTAGAAAAGTTGGGTGTGGAGTGGTGAGCACCAAGAAGAGTAACATGGGTGCATCTCATTTGGCCAAGCATAGTTGTGTTGTTGCTAAAAGTGGCGCATGGCATGGAACCCAATTGAACTATACACTGTGGGAGGCAAGCACTAGGTTTGTAAAATGTGGAGGATGGTCTGGTTTTGCTTGGTGTTATTACTGTGGGAAAGTAGGTCATTTCTTTCATAGTTGATCTTCTAAGACTCTTTCCCATTTCTGCTTCAAGTTTGATTGATAAGTGATCTTTTAGGAAGATAAGATGTGGTAAACATCCACCACAGTTTTATGTTTTGGTTTGCTTGTCAGTTTATGTTCTTAATAGTCGACCTTTAGTGACACAAGGTGTAATGTGATACACAAACAAGTCTCATGGATTTAAGTTTCAATAAAAAAACTCACAAACATTTCAAAGTAAGCATAAAAGGTTTCAATAGATTTATATAAAACTGCATTCCAGTGTTTATACAAAGGTCTACCTCTAATCACTTTTTCAAAGTCTTAATTACATAAACTGCATTTCTAATTTCAGAACCACTGCAATTTTTATTTTTACTTTATAATTTGTGCATCTGAAATCATTATGGTCAGATCCTTAGGTCTTCCACCTGCATCTTTAAACTTAAATATATATTCTTAAGAAGAAAAAAACAAAAAAAAAGATTTTCCTTATGAATTCGACAGTCACTAATATTTTTCCAATGGGTAATTTTTATCTGGACCCATAACTAATAAAAGAGTAATACATATTATGAGTGTTTTATATTTTGCTATTAGATGATTGATATATATTTATTTATTTAAAATTAATAAATATGTCAATTATCTGTCAGTTTAGTGTATAGCCGGATAATAATTTTTCTTCCCTAGGTACTAAATCAGAATGGTAGTGAAAAAATGCAGAAACTTTCACTGAGACAGAATTAAAGAAAGGGCCAATTAATGTTATGATTCAGGTATCACCCATCTCTAGAATGTCAAGGCTAGTACTCCTTCATTCAGTTAATAAATACCCATGTTCCAACTCTCTCAGCTTACAACAACAACAAGCAGCCTTCCAATTTTAATTTCATTGAGCAGTCTCTAGAAGTTCAACTGTAAAGATTTGACATAATGTATGTATATAACTTAATTTCTAGCTTGTGGCCTCAAGGGTCCTCTAACTATATATATATATGGTTGGCCTCTTGGTCCCAACCTATTGAAAAAAAAATTCTGTAATCAATGTGGACACCAGACCCTAAATTTATAGCTTTCCTTTCTTTAATTTCTCTCCCCATAAATTACACACATAAACATTATACTAGACATGATAGCTTGACCACATTGCCAGTATTAAGGGTTGTGCTCTAACTTTCTTATCACATAATATTGTTTTGGATGCAATATCATTCTAAAACTATAATGTTTTAAGCTTATTTAGCACTAACTTAAACCACCAATTGATAAAAAGCAAAATTTTATTCTTTGATTTGTGGCATATCTCTTCTTGTCCGCCTAAAAAGATTTCCTGTGAGCAAACTCCTTTAATTTATTTTTGATAAAAAAATGCATGCAAACTTTGTGCAATTAAATTGCTGGGTTTCTTTTTCCTTCGTTCTTTCCAGCAAGTGTTTAATATGCTAATTTGCGATAAGTTGGTGGGGGAAGAAGGCCCCATATGGGTGACAAATGACCAAACAAAGACTTGACCTAACTTTTTTTTTTCTTCCTCAGATGTACATTTTGTGTTAGTCACATGAAATCTGTCATGTTTGAGGGAGCCCCTTTTTCTATCATCTTCTAATTAATACCATGCCCTCAGAGGGTAAAAAAGCAATTAGGGCAGAGTATGGATTTCGACCATTTACTAAAAATTCATATTAAAAAATATAAGAATTGAAATAGCTAAAAAAATTTAAAATTGAATTGAGACAATTCAAAAATATTTTATTATTATGATATGTATTAGTTTTTTTATTCATAATTATAGCAAAACCACACCGGAACTAAACTATTCTATATTAATCCAAACCGAATTGTGAATCAGTTTCATATATATATATATATATATATATATATATATATATATATATATGTACAAATACATATAACTTTAATTTTCTTTTCACCTGTCAGTACCTCAACTTTAACCCACAATCACAATTCACAATTTAATTTCTTTCATCAATTAAGATCCAAATCATAAATTCTCCAATTTGAAGTTTCTCATCAAATATCTTATCTCTTTTACGTGTATCATTGGTTGTTTATTTGAAGATATGAGCTAAAACCTTGAAATCAAGGTACACACTCTATTTATACATAATAAACCCATAAAATAAAAGACAAAAAAAGCCTTGGCTTCTCTAGGTGTTCGTGTGTGATGACCCCCTGACCCAATTATTTTGTCGGTGAGATGAGGAAAAGTAAAAAATTAGAATATATATATAATAATATATAAAAAAAATTATATAATTTAAGTCAGTTATAAATAGAAATAAAGTCTCTATCATAATAAATTATAAATTTTTTAAGTTTCATCTTAAAAAATATTTTTCTATATAGTAATATTTATATATATAATATTAAAATATTTTATTATATTTTATTTTACGTATTATTTTGTCTTATCAATTCTATTTGGATACTACTACGACAAGATATTAACATATTTTATTTATGATTTCTATTATTTTATCTATAAAATTAAATATTAAATTTTAAAAAAAATTTAATACTCAAATCTCTATTAAATTATAATCTCTCCATATTTAAAAATATTATTATTTTAAATATATATGACTATATATATATATATATATATATGGGCGGCATTTGGCTCAGCACAACGGTCACCTGTCTTGGAAGACATTTATGAGATTATGGGACACTTTTATTCTATTTATTTGTACACATACATATGATTATGGTTACAAGTTCGTAAGATACGTACGGTCCCAATGTAGCATTTCTCTCTGTGTAATACATAAAAAAAAAAAAAAAAAAAAAAGCTTCTGTACCCCACATTTTTTATTATTATTCTGTTTAAAAAATAAAATTGGACAACTCTATATTTAAATAAAAAAATCCCTTTTTAAAATGATATACATATATATATAGCGGAAATAATAATTATTTTCTTGTCTCTCTTACTTTCCTGTTTTGTTTTCTTTCCTTTGTTATTTTTCTTTCAATCCAAACAAAGGGTGAAGGGAGGAGGATGAATGAGGTGTCATATAAAATTGAAAATGCAAGGGTGGAGCCGGCGGCCACCATGGAAAGGGGTGGCTGCTGGTAGAATTAATTAAAAAATTAGTCAAAATCTGTACCAAACACTAATGGAATATCTAATTTATTCTATTTTTTTGCCAATTTATTTATTTTTTATTCCAAATACAAATTAGATTACTTGTGGAAATGGATCGATCGTGACTTTGTTATTATCATCAAAATCAATTTTATATCATAACAATTTTTTTTTTTTCTTTCATACTATGTATTATCATGTGGGTAGTACTCTATAGTTTTGGATCTGCTTTTAGTTCATGAAATTCCTTTATAGAAGTTGGCGGCCTGGCCGGCAAGAATAATGGAAACCATTGCTTTGCATGGTTTACTTACACTAATGCCCCGTTTGTTTGCGGAAAATAATTTTCATTTAAAAAATATTTTTTAAAAAAATATAATATTTTTTATATTTGATTGTAATATTAAAAATCACTTGAAAACAAAAATTAATATTTAACTGGAATTTAGATTTATTTTTTCTGAAGTAATAGTATATGCTATAACATCTAATATCCCTTTTGGACTTTGTTTGTTGAGCCTGTAAATAGTACTGAAGAGAAAAATAAAAAAAATAATATATTTAAAAAATTTGTGACGTTAATTTTTTTTTCATGTCTTTATATTTAATAAATGTTGAAAATTTCTTTCCGTTCTCAAAACAGAAAGTTATTTTCTTATATTTTGAAATAATTTTCTTTTGTATCAGTAAGTTATTTTCTTTTATTTATTTTTTTTAGTGTCCCAACTATTAAAAAATAAAAGAAAAATATTTTATGCAGACAAACAAAACTTAAATATATATATATATATCACAATAAATAAGAGAATATATATAAATATTTTATATTTTAATATCAAATAATTAATTCATATTAAATTATTTAAATTAACAAATATATATTAATTATTAGTTAATATAATGTAAAATGGTAATATATACATAGATTAGGTAAGAAATTTCTAGCATTGAATACCATTTTTCCTTTTTTTTTTCAACTTTCATTACCCTTTTAGGGATAAACTATTTTTATAAAATAAATTAATTAATAATTTTTATGGGTTAATAATGGGTACATCAATTGAAGTGATGAAACTTTCAACTTTGAAAATTTCACAAGAAACACACAACAAGTGGAACAATTTTAGGTCTAATTATCATCACTCTCTCTTTCAATTTCATCATTTCCCTACAAGTGGAAGTCTCCTAATAAGATTAGTCTCTACATTTTGTCTTTTCTTTTCTTTTTTTCTTTTGCTCTCAATATTATTCAGCAAAGTAGTTGTAATCTTTCAAAAGGATTTTCATTCAATTTAAGTGTCCCTTAAAGACTCACCTTCCCCCTCTTTAGTCTTTGAGTAGAATTGAAAAAGTCAAACCACATGTGGATGCTGATTGGTCAGCTTCATAAGCTAAACTGTCTATTTGCCACAGATCATAAGTCAACACCAAGTTAGGTACCCACAAATTTTAAATTTTTTTTTATTAAGAATAGATAAAATAAAATAGACCCAACAAAATCAAATCACTTATTGTACCAATACTATACCATATAGCTTCAGGTCATGATAGAGACAACTAAACTTGTAATATTTTTATATTTAGAGAAAGAAAGAACAATAATTTTCATGTCATATACAAAGTAACATACTATGTTAACACATGGTATAGAGCATGTAGACCAAGTTGATTAGGCATTTGTACAATTGCTACATTGTTAGAAGGACATTTATTATCTTTGCCTCAATAATTTGGGGCCACCTAACTGCTGAGGTGGTTCACCATATTTAATTTTTTTTTAAATAATTTAAAATGTGTCAGGTAAAATTTTTTACGGGTGATAAATTATTATCAAGAATTTTAATGCAGTTATATATCTAAAAAATTTTAATTAAACTATAAATTCACTGGATTTAGTTGCAGGGACGAAACTAGAATATAATATTTGGAGCAATTTAAATTATATTAGGATTAAAATAAATAATTTTTGTGGTAATAGTACAAAATGTCAAATTAAATATATAAAAAAAATTGAGAAATATTTGGCTAATATTTTCATAAATGCATTAAAATTAATAAGTGATATTTTAATTTCAAAATTTTTTGGGTGGCCATTGCCCCTCACTTACAACCTGGTTTCATTAGATGAAGAGACTTAGATATATAAAAATGCATATAATTTTTTATTTTTGTTTAAATAAGAACATGCTATAGGAATTAAAATATTAGAAAAAAATGGTATATATGGTTGACAATGATATGATAATTTTCTAGTGGGATTTTTAAAGACTTGGGAGGAAACAATGTCTTTGCATGTTTCTCTCAGTCAGTTTATCAATTCCATTTTTTTTTTTTAATGTAAATCATAAAATAGAATTTGTTTTTCTTTTACTATTACAACTGACAAGATCATTAATATTTTTTTAAAAGGATTAATATAAAAAATATATATAATATATTTTATTTTATTAATTGATTGTGCCTAATAGTTGTATAATTTTTAAATATCAAATTAATTCCATGTCTATATTCAAGAAATTATAAATATCAATTGCAAATGTATAAATTCATATGGAAGTGTGGATATCGTGTTACATTATGACAAAAAGAATATGTATTTGGGCCAATTTGAATAAGTGCAGACAAAAATAAATGGGGAAAACTTAAGAAATTATATTACAAAGGACTAGAAGCATACTTAAGAAAAATATAGGGGTTTAAATAATAATTATAAAGGACACTGAGGCAGTGTGCAGATTTGCTATTGCTATCATTGAACTTTGAATTAGCATCCTTCAAAAAAAAAGTTGAATTAGCAAATAACACCAAATTAAGGAGTTTTTTAATTGAGATAAGTACATTAAATTACTATATGGTTTCATCATTTGATAATTTTAAGTACGTAAATTTTATAAAAAAAGACATATATGGTTACAAATTATAAATATATATAAAAATTCCAATTAGCAAGAATTTAGCTATCTTTACTCTAATTAGTCATTATTATCATATTTCTCGTATTTGATAATATCAATTTAAAGTTTAACAACTCAAAGCGTCATTGTTTGACCGTTAAATCTATATCATCGGATCAATGAATTTTTAAATTAATTTAATGGTCAAATATTGAAATTAAAAGTTGTTAAGCTTCAAACTTACGTTATCAAACACAAATATTATGATAATGATAGTCGATCAGTGTAAAGATAGCTGGATCCTTGTAAATTGAAAATATTTAATGGTAAGATATTTTTCTTTGTTAGGATTGGTAATCACATGTATATTTTTGTTCAAAAATATAAATATTAAAAGTTGTCAAATAATAAAATCACATGGTATTTTTATATACTTATCCTTTTCTATTTGTATTCTTCTCTTAAGAAGATTCTGCTAAAATTTAGAATGTTATCATTTATTAAAAATTATATTTTTCTCATATTCACTCATGTAACTAGATGACTTAATATTTATAATGTAAATTATTATATTTTAATTGAAAGTAAAATCACAACAAAATAAATATGTAAAAATCTAAACTTTGATCATTTAGTCACTTGAACATATTAACTTTCAATTTAACCTAATAAATATTTAAATTTCACTTTTATAACATCTTAAACATTTTTAATTTCTGATTTAATCAATTATTAAGTTTTTGAATCTTTTTATCGTATTTTATTCAGTTTTTTGAAATTTTAATTTATTTTATTAAATTTTTATATTTTTATATTTTTATTTTATCTTTATTTTTATTAAAAAATATTGAGTTTTTAATATGAAAAATAAAAATAAAATTAAAAAATTGAATAAAACTGAAAAGCTTTTCTTTATTAATAAGTGTGTTACACTGTCTTCTTAATTGGATGGTGCGCGCTCCGTGTTAGGGTTCGGAATTCGAGACGTGGCCAGTACCAAAACTTTTTGGTATCTTCTTAAAGAAGATGACAAGTGTAAGCTTCAAGGGAGCGAGGACGGGACTCTTTTCTTTTCAATAAATCAAGGATTTTTACACTATATTTCAAATATTTAATGGCTTTTCAAAAAATAATTAAAAAAATTAAATATAATTCGCAAAAAGAAATTTATTAATTTCACCTTTAAATAAGTTAGGCGAGGAGAGATAAGGAAGGGAAGAAAATGAGAGAGAAAAACAGTCTATTTAGGGTTGCCATTAAATATTTGAAAGGTGGATTTATAATTTCTTTGGTTTAATAGCTTGCCTTCTCAATTCTTTATAAATTGTTTTATAATAATTTGCCTTAGAATCTATATTAATTATATATTTATTTTTAAATATTAATTTAAAAAATTATTATCGTTTTAAAAAGTGTTTTCACTTATATAATAGCATATGGATTCTAAAAGCATATTTTATCCAACTGATTAATACAAGTAGTAGTTAGTAGCTAATGACTTAAGGCTGATAATATATAATTAAAAGCCGGTAAATTAATAGCTAATAAATTAAATGTTTGATAAAATTTTATTAGTGATTGTTTGTAGCATGTAAAATAATTACTATGAATATAATTTATATTTGAATATATTTTATTTTATTTTATTAATTTTAAAAATAAAATTTAATAAAAATAATTTATAATTATTAAAAATTATTAAAATAATTTAATCGTATTTATTATTAAGAATACCTGTAAAAGTTATATTAAATATAAAAACTTAAATCTAAATTTCACTAAAAAATTCTAATTTTAGAATAATATAATTATAAATATTATTTATTTAATTTTAAAATAATAAATATTTATCATAAATTTAATTTGTTTTCAATATATGAGATCAAAGAAAAGCCATCAATAAGTATAACAGCCAAACAAAACAATTAAAGAGAGATAGATCTCAATAGGTGGCGGCTAGGGTATTTTGGACCATTTTCCTCTTATATCTTTATAAGTTTGTAATTACAGTTCTATCTTCTTTTCTTTTTTCCATTCTATTTTCTCTAAGAAATAAATAAAATGATAGTTTTGCCCTTTCGATTCCATAATTTTCTCTTTATTCCCCAAAAAATCACTTTTAACTCTTTATTCTCCATTCTGATTTTCTCTTCTCATCTTTTTTTTTTTTCATTTTTATCAAACATAGGATAAAGTCTAATGTAATACCACTTATCATATATGAAAGTAAGTTTTCTAATTTGCTTTTTCTCTCCTTTTTTTTTTAATTTTTTTCTAAAATTTTCAAAGATATTTTTTTTTTGTATTTTGGTGAGTGGACCGATTACATAAGTCATTTAAATAGGTAAATAGATTTTATTAAATATAATTAATTTTTTAATTAGGTATTTAATTTAAATGGTATTGGTAATTTACAAATTTTTTTATAAATAACCATCAATCATTAAATATTTTTTATATTTTCTAAATAGATATTAAATTAATTTAAAAGTTACTATTAAACTCTTCGTTGAATTTTTTTTATTAGAATCCATCTTAAAATTAAATTAACAAAATTTTGATTAAAGAAATATTGGTTTTGAATAATTTGAACTTCTAGATTTTCTTGTCCTATTTCTTTTTAAGATGAAAAGTTGAATGTAATATTGCAAGAGAATTTCAGAAGAAGAAAAATAGAGTTTGAAAAAAATATCACTTCAAATATTGAAACAAAGTGAAGAATTTCTTTTTTAAATTATGTATATATTTTACTACATAAGAAATTATTTTAAGTACACAAATATCTTTACAAAAGTCAATGACCATTTTTATGAAAGAAATGACTTTTAAATATTGATTTATTTGTATAAACTTTATAAAAATTATATTTGAATAATTGCTAATTTCTATAGAATTTTTAAAAGCATTAGTATTGAATATGCATTTACTTTTATAAAGTCTTTCAAATTTTTAATAAATTTCTCCATTTTTTTCTAAAAAATAAATCTATTTAATTTTTCTAAAAAGAAAATTAAATAATTTAACAATATATAGCAACTCAGGAACCAATTTAGCTAATCTCTTTATGATTCTCAAATGATTTCATGGCAATGAAATATACTTTTATTTAGTAATATTGTATCTCCAGTTCTAATTTAGTCAATTTCTTAATGACAATAATTATTTTAAAGTAACAAAATTTACTTTAATTTGGTAATATTACATACAAATCAAGAAACATATATATAGAGAGAAAACAAATATCATAACTGACACATTAATTAAGATGTCTTCGCTCAAGTTTATTTTCTTTTTATATTTTCTGCTGATTGGCTCTTGTAAGTATTGATCTTTGCCTTTATTTTGTAGTATTATGAATAATTTCATTTTTGGGTTTGCATGCACTAATTCAAGCGTAGACATGCACATGTCAAAAATAAAATCTAACAAATAATAATTTGTAAGAACGGTCTAAGTAGTAGTATGAATGCTATGCTGAAAAAAAGGATATGATCGCAGACTTACATGTGAAGGTGGAGGCAAGAGGTCCAATAGTCTCCCTTCAATGCAAGACTAACACAGATTGCATAACTAATCCCAGATGTGGACTACCACTTTGTATTACTCCGTGTACTTGCGTAAATACTATTTGTACTTGTTCCATGAGATTTTCTTTAAATGCTCTTGAAAATTAAAGAGTAATAATGAATTGAAATGGAAGAACAAATATTTTAGATGTAGTTTTTTTTTGAACAAGACTTGAATACACATACTAAACTATCTTGCCTATTTTTTTATATTTTATTTTCCTCTTATTTTACTAAATTTATTGAATTTATTCATTACTCTGATTTATAATTTGCTTATGAGAAATTTTAAATCTTAAATAGAAAAACTAAATTACAAGTATTAAAAATAAAAATAGTATATATTGACTTTTGCCATTTGACTTTATCCAAACTGAATCATTGAATCTCATTAACTGTTTATGTGAATAATTTCTAAATCTTACTCAGCAATTAAATGAAATAAAAATTAACTTTAGCAGTATTCATATACAATTTTACATATATAAGATTTATATATTTTAATTTCTCATATTTTATATTTTATTTTATTTGATATTGAATTAGCAGTATAATGTATTTTAATCGATACTCACAATTTGTATTCATATATTAAATATTTAATTACAATTTACTGATAAAAGAAACTGATCTTATAAACTCACAAGCCTAGATGATTTTATATTGAGAGTATGTATTAACGGCACTAGCATGCTTCCCGCGAAATGTTGCAACGCATCTAAATAAATAGTTATTTAAAAAATATTGATAATGTATTCTCATATGATAAATTTAATTATTTTATTAAAAAAATTATATCATAAGAAAATAAATTCTTCAAATTACAAATTGTAATTCATATCAAATAGCAGTTGATTATAAATATATAAAATAATTTTTTGACTAATTAATTACTTATTTAAAAAATATAAAAATATTTAATGATTGATGGTTATAAATATTAAACAGTTATTTATAGAAAAATTTGTAACTTATCGATACCATTCAAATAATTGAATATCTAATTAGAAAATTAACTACACTTAATGAAATCTATTAACTCACCAAAATGCAAGAAAATATTTAAATTTATACATATATATATATAGACACACTATGAACTTTCCATTAAAGTTTTTACTTCTCTTAATCTAATACACTTTCTTTAATATTTTTCTATATTCAATAAATTTTAATATTTTTTAATTTTTTATTATTAAATCGCCCATAGGACAGGTACTAATCTAGTTACAAAAAATAGATTTCAATATTTATCAATTAATTTTACATTCTAACTGAAGTATATTTATTCATATAACATGTTATGAGAGAAACTTATAATTATACAAATAAGATGATAAAATCATAATGTCAAAATTAAAATATATCATTATAAAGCTGTTAAATTTAGTCAAGACTTCAATTAATAACAAATTAATGAAACCTAATTTAATTAACCACTTGTTTTTCAATTAGAATTAATCAACTGTGGAGATATTGAAAGCAATATGTGTAGAAATAATGGTTATGCTGAGCAAGCCATTGTCGCATACCATAAATCCAATTTAATGCATAATTAAAAAAGGTAACCTTTAAGATAAATATTTCATTAATCATCTTTTAGATAAATATAATAACATTTGCAATTCAATTATTGCATAGTGTTCTTGTTTATAGAGTATGATTAAATTCTCTATAAGAAAATCTTAATTTTCATAAATAAAGATCACAAAATAATTTAAATTTTTAATCACATATAGATAGAAAATTTTATTATAATCAACTGAATTTAAAAAAAATATATATTTTTTAAATAATTTATTTATCAGATTTACTCCTTTTTATCCTCTAAAATTTCAAACGATCAAACCATTTGAAATACATCTATTCTCTTATAATTTTAACTAAAATTTCAAACGATCAAACCATTTGAAATACATCTATTCTCTTATAATTTTAATATAAAATCACTTTTAAATTATATATAAAAGGAGTGATATTCGAATTTAAAATCTCTGATGAATTAAATTTATTAATATAATTTAAATTTTTTAAGTGACTAAATGAAAATGATAGAATCTTATCTTTATTATTTTATGTGTTATTTATTATTTTTAATCTGAATAAATATTAATATAAAATCCAATTATTTAATTTTAAGAAATATCATTGGAAATAAACATTAATTTTATTTTCTTAGCTTCCAAGTAGAATCTCATTTTTACCATCAAAATTAACACATAAATTGTTATTGGTGGGAGGACACAAAATTAAAAGAAGAAGAAGAAGAAGGAGAAAGAATCTCCTGCATAATTAATATAACAATAATAACAATCATTAATAATATTTATAATTAAAAACATTCCTGAAAATAATATTTAGTTAACCAGGAAATGATACAATAATCATTTTTTAATCACAAGCTGTCAGATCTTGGACACTGTATTTCTTTTTATTTATTTATTTATTATTATATATTTACTTTTAAACAAAGGGTCATTTTACCCACGAACATCTATCGAAGGATCTAAAAAGGAAAACAAACTTTTATGACAAAAAAGCCCTTAAATCATGAATTTCTTATATCAATTATTTCTTTTTTCTTTTAGTTAAGCGACTACAATTTATTCTTTTCAGTTTTAATAAATAAAATATATTCTTATTTAGAGTTAATCCTTTTCAGTTTTTTTTTTCTACTATTATACACCACTTAGAATTTGTCAAAAAATATTTATAGTCTAAATAAAAATTACCTTGGCGAAGTTTAAAATATAAATAAATATTTAAAGTTTATCTATAAAGAAAAGAATTTTCAGAGGACTTCCTTTTCATGGTACTAATTATCGCTACATACTAATAAATAAATAAATAAATAAATTACTATATTCGTTAGTCTTTTTTTCTAAAATCTATTTTTCATTATTATTTTTAAAACTTATTTATAAAAAGAAAAGAAAAATGAGCAACTATAATCATCATCATTATGATCACATTATTTAGGCACAATAACTATAAAAACAACATCATATAACATCAATACTACGTTTATTATAATATCAATATAAATATATTTGCAACAAAATGGATAATAAAATAATGCAATTTTACTTAAAGCTAGAACAAAAACTTGTGACTTTCAGTAGTTACATACAAGTCTATTTAATATAGAAAAGCAGAATGACCATGATGTGTATGTATGGGATGAACTGAATCCTTATTAAATTTTATTTTTCTATTAGAGGGGGCTGATACATGTTTTACAGTACCCCCTGTGAATATTCTGCCGGTACAAAATATTTTAATGTTAGTTGAGTACCCGACTCTTTAATGGATTGACCTACAATAATACTTACAGCTTCTCCCAATTTCACTAGATTGCCATGAGTAGGACTTCAACCATAACATAATCGACAGATCCAAAACATATTCCTACAAGTAAAAAGAGTTTGAATATACATTGTTTATGTTAAAAAAGGTTATGAATTGATTGACAATGCATCGTAAACCCAAGTGGAACCTTCATAAGCATATACAATTGCGACTGTAACCATCTCAACATGAGATATAACTATATTAAGAGCAACTAAGGTTTATATTAAATAAATAAAAAAATTTATACGATACCATTGGATTAATTTTCAAATTATACTAAATTTTACAATATTTAGGTTTGTTAAATATTTTAAGTGCGATTATTTAAAACAAAAGTTCTTAAGATTAAAAAATTTATTAAAATTAAATTTTTTTATTCACTTAATTAGAGGAAAAGGATTAATTGAGACTAAAATCCTAATCTGTTGACTTTTTATGATATTTTGACACAAGCTGAAGGGCCAAAACTACCCTTTGTTTATTTACTTTTATCAAGTGGGTCCCCTGTGCAGAAAAAGTGAAGCAAAAGAAAGAAGAAGAAGAAGATGATGAGGTGGCAGCATATTACAAGCGACAGCACAAAAGGACCAGGCCCCGCATTTCCCGCTCCGCTCGAGACGACCATGATTGGCCTCTTCCCTCACCCTTCTATATCCCTGACCGATTAAAAAAATATTTCTAAAAAATTAATAAAATAATAATAATAATAATTATTATTATTACAGAAGAAAAATAAATTTTTTAGCAGCGTCGTCTTTACACGCTTGACAAAATGGAAACAAAAGAGAATTCTTCGCCTATTACGACTCTCCCTCTGTTCATATTCAAACTCTCTCTCTCTCTCTCTCTCTCTTATTTGCTACCCACTGGGTCCTTTCTTCCTCTTTGTCTTTCAATTTATACATATAATCTTATATTATATATATATATTTATATAGTGTTTGTTGTACGTTTCTTTCGTTCTCTTTCTCTCTTTACGTTTTTGATAGTCTTGTTGAGGGTAAAGATCTTTTCTTTTTCTTCAAATGATTTTAATTGAATCTTGTTTGTGTAGCCGTTTCTTTGATGTGCGCGCTTGGCTTTTTATTTATTCATTTTGTTTCCTTTTTTTTTTTTTTCCTTTTATGTATGTATGTGTATTATGAATATACATGGCATGTGTGGATCTTGTGATTCTCCTTATTTAAATTTCCCTTTTCAGTTTTGCAAGTTTTGTATTGTTTTCTTCAGGTTGTGTGCAACTGCAGTTAATGCCTTTCTTTTTATATTTTATTTCTTTCAGGTGTGTGTGTATATATATATATATATATATATATATATATCTACCTTGTGCTTAGTTCTGCCATTGTTACTTTGTTTCTCTTTCTGGGCCTGTTAAGAGATATATATCTATATATATGCATATAGAGAGGGAGAGTGCTGACTGGGTCTTGTGTTTCTACACGATGTAAATGTGCATATAGGTAGTTTTGGATCTTGCCCAATTTTGAATCTTTTTCTTTGATTTTTGGTTTCTTTCTCTGTTTCTGTTACTGGGTTCTTTTTTTTTTTTTCCTTCCCCAAATTCTGATCGCTTTGCGTTCTTTGTTTTATTTTTCTTTTAAATTCTTGTTCATGTTTGCATTTCAAATTATTTTCTTTTGTCAGACATGTTCTGACAAAAATAATGATATATATGCCCAAAATTTGAGCTTGTTTTTCTTTTCTTCTTATATTTGGATCTTGAATGTTATAAACTTTCCCTCCCCACTTCTTTCATCTCTCTCTTCTCTCTCTTTCTCATTACTATAATTTGAATTTTATGCTTTGCTACTTCTGCTGTAAAATTTTTGATACTTTCTAGCATTTGAACTTTTTGCCTTTCTGCTCTTTTGTATACCTTTTGCTTAAATAGGGCCCAGCCAGCCTTTTCTTTTGGTTTTCATTTTACTTTTCCATGTTAAAACATTTCTTTTTTATTTTTATTTTTATTTTTTTACTTTTTTATATTTGTAATTTTTGCTTTATAAACTGGATGTTTTTGTTTTCTTATGATTTTTGTAAATGTGATTCAGAATTGGCATTGCTAATTGCTTGATTTTCGTTTATAGCAGATTAGGGCTATAAAAAGGCATATTTTTTGAAGGAAGTTGTTAGTGGGATCGTTGATACAGAAGCATACTTCTGTATCCTATTGAAGATAATAGCATTGAAGAGATTCTCCAAATGCTAAATTTTGGCAGGGCCAGAAATCAGCAAAGGACAAACAGATCTATGCCGCTTGGAGGTATGTTTTTTCTCTACATTTGCTTATTTTGTTATGCTCCTGCATTCGATTTTGAATCTCTTCCTCTAGTTCTGTAAGATTGAACTTTGCTTTGTTTCTTGCCCGTTGCAGGCTTGGACTACGCAGACCCGAAAAGGAAGAGTAATGTTGTGGGGAAGATTATTTTGGCTGCTGCCCTCACAGCCTTATGCATTATTATGCTCAAGCAATCCCCAACATTTAATACCCCAAGCCCTGTAAGTGGTTCACCCTATGTTCAATCTTGTTCTGTTCACTAGGTATCCTGTTGTAATAGAGTCAGCTTCAGTATCACCAGAATCACATTTCCGTTGCTTGGTCTTTCCTTGTTTAAAGAATTGTACCTGTTCTTTTTCTTTTTTCTTTGTTTGAAGTTGCAGCATCTGCATGTAAGCACCAATGCATTTTAAATAGCCTCCATGAGATGTAATGCCCTTGTTTAGGGAAAAATAAGTTCATAATTTAAGCAGATAGACCAGCATAGATGGATGCAGTATTTCGTTAGATTTTGGACAATTATTGTTATAAATATTCTATTTAATCAGATGTCAACTTGTGGATTTGGTTGCTGATGTTTATTAACTTCAATGTTTGAAGAACAATAAAATGAATTGTGGGCTGTAGTATATGGCTCTTCCTGAAAATGGGGTCATTTTAATTTTGGGGAAACAATAGAAAAGGAAATGGAGACTTGGGCCTCATCAAATTGCTGCTGTTCAAGTGTCAGTTGTGAGATCCATTTTTCTTTTCCCTTTTCCCACATGCTCTTGCAAAATTTGTTGTCCATGTCACAGCAGTGATGGAAATTTATCGCAATTTTCTTAACGTGCAATTTATTTTTTGCCTGGCTTGTTTCCAGTTCTCTCTGCATGAAGATGGGGTGGTTCATGTCCTAGTGACTGGTGGAGCTGGCTACATCGGTTCACATGCTTCATTGCGACTTCTGAAGGATGGATACCGTGTTACCATAGTGGTATATTCACTTAATGCAATTTTTTTTTCTTTTTTGTTTGTATTGTTTAAAGGTCTACAATGTTATATAGCTATGGCCTTATAAGAGAAAATGGCTTCTGTTATTTTTGGCAGGATAACCTTTCACGGGGAAACCTAGGTGCTGTAAAGGTTCTACAAGAATTATTTCCAGAACCTGGGAGGCTTCAGTTCATATACGCTGACTTGGGCAATTCAAAATCCGTATCCTTGTGTATCATTATAAATGACATTGTTTTGACTATGGACAGCTGAACTTGGATGCTGCAACTTGTTTCCTTCACTGAAATTGCAGGTTAATAAAATATTTTCAGAAAACGCATTTGATGCTGTGATGCACTTTGCTGCTGTTGCATATGTTGGGGAAAGCACTATGGATCCTCTTAAGTAAGTTTAGGCATGTTAAGTTTTTGGCAAAACTTGGACCTAAAAAGAGTCTTCTAAAACTTTTATGTTCTTTTGCTTGTGGTGATGTTAGAAAATGAATAAGTTGTCTGTGTCAAAACTGGCTAGAGAGTTATTGGATAACTAAATATTGAAGTTTGAAACCAGGAACTGCAGTTAATAATGGTGACAGGGGATGATAATGTTTGAACCCTTTTTCTGTGTTAGCATCTCAGTGTTGTTCTTTTGTTTATATGGAAGGCTAGAGCTTTTTCTTTGTGAGGATAGTGAGATTTTAGTAAGGAGAATCAAATGGCCTCTGATGCTGGAAAAATGGTGATACTTGTCTTGGTTCACATTTAAGTACAAAACCGCATTTAAGACGCTGAGTTGTATACCTTCACCCAACAGTGAATCTTATTCTGAAATATGATTTAAAGACTGAAAACCATCAGGCAACACACTGGCCCAGTTCATCTTCTTCAAACTATCCTGAGCCTGTCTTGCTATGGCAATCTTCAATAATAGATTAGCAGCATGCTAGTGATGCTACTGCTTCCAGATTCCCATTCTTCATTTCATTTATTATCAGCATCTGAAAGGCATAATACACGGTACACAATAATTGAGGAAAACCTAAGTCTCCTCCACTGAATTCTGTTTCCACTGAAATGTCCAGTAGAAGATTGCTTCTGGAAAACTGAATTTATGGACATCTAGTTGGAATCTTGAGAATTGTTTTAGGATATATCTCCCTCTTTTGTGATTTGAATCTTCATGTTAGACAACTAATGTTGTATCATCTGAACTATCCTAATCATGATATTTTTCATCTTGTTTGTGAAGGTACTATCACAACATTACATCAAACACCTTGGTGGTATTGGAGTCAATGGCTGCACATGATGTTAAGACTTTAATATATTCAAGCACATGTGCAACATACGGGGAACCTGAGAAGATGCCTATTACTGAAGATACTGCACAGGTTAGAGCTAAAACATTCCACTGTACATGCGTAGGTATTCTATTGGTAGATGACTGATCTATATGCCTCCATGATCTCAGGTCCCAATTAATCCATATGGAAAAGCTAAGAAGATGGCAGAGGATATCATTCTTGATTTTTCTAAAAATTCTGACATGGCAGTTATGATACTAAGGTTGGTATTGGAATACACTCTGATAGAAGTCTCTAGTTGTTCTAAATCTTTTCTATTATATTGATAATCTTCTTACGGGTGATTTTCTGATTTATATTGTCATTGAATTCTTTCTCAAGAACCTTTCGTTCTGTTTGTGTTTTTGATAATTTTGATTTGTTTATTTTTGCTTATTGTGTGAGTGCAAAATCTGAATTCAGAACAAAAGGAGACTTGTACCTTGAGTTTTTAACTATTAGAAACTACTCAATTATTGATTCAACGAGCTTTAACCTATTGACTGCTGCTTTTAACATGGAATAACTCTCCTGTTTTGGGGTTTGTGTCATTTGTTTTCTTTGAAATCCCCATAAAAAACGCCTGTTGTTCCACGAGCAGTGGTTTCTATACTCTTCTTTTTTCTCCTTTTGGCATATTACAACAAGGTGTTTATGAAACTGTTTATGAATGGTATCTGCAGCTTCATGATAAGTATGTCTATCATTGTTTCAGATTTTATCAAATCTTGGATTTGGCATAACTTTTCTCCCATCATAGAAATATATGAAATTTCAGAAATCAGGATAACTGATAACCTCAAGACATACGATTTCTTATTTATTTTCACTTTAATTTTTTCTTTCAAGAAAAAAATATTCAAGTCTGGAACCCTGATTCAGTTGTTCGACCAAAGTCATGCATAGTAGTTGTTGTTTCTATGGTAGTATTCTGGAAAGATATCCATTGTCACTTGGAATATTACTGACTTCAGGCTAGTAGCTTTTGGTTCTCAGCACCTCACAAACAGGAGAATGTGCAGGGCAAAACTTGGGCATATGCAAATAAAATGCTAGACAGTTCATGTGTTAGCCTTAATTAGCTGATGGGACCCAGACATTGGTCTGTAACTCACGTGAATTATAGGAATTGAATACATATTTTAATTAGTTTGAAGTGAAATCTCTCTCTTTCTCTCTGCCGCGCATTTGAGCACTCTTTTTCTTTGTCCTTCTCCTATTTGAAATTTTCAGTCATGAATATTGTCCCTCCCAGTGGCTATCTATAGTTTGATGATTCTTTTGTGTGACTTTCAGATACTTCAATGTAATTGGTTCAGATCCAGAAGGCAGACTTGGTGAGGCTCCCAGACCTGAACTGCGAGAACATGGACGTATATCTGGTGCTTGTTTTGATGCAGCTCGTGGCATTATTTCTGGGCTGAAGGTACACTTATTCACCCTTGCTTGTTCTTTTTCCTTTTTGATTGAAGTTACAAACTGCCTGCTGAATTATTTTATGGCTATATTGCTAAATGTATATATTTGGATAAGCTATATATTTGCTTGATGTGTCTGGATGTAAACTATTATGCATGCGTTTGAACCATTGAGGAGGAATTATGAAATAGGCCATTTCATTTGGAGAGTCCAATATTAAGCATTGCACCTGCTTTTTTGGTGATTGATGTTACTTTGATTTGCAGAACCTCCGTTCTCTTTGTCTATTTACTATTCTGGAAATGTAAGCCTTGAAGTAGCATCTTCCTTGTTGGCATCACTCTTATACATAACCTTGATCATTTTCTTGTATTTGTGCATTGCTTTGTTACTTAAATGCTTATTTTGGAGTGTCAGCAGACTTTCTGGATAATAATCGACTTTATGCTGAAGTTGTTCATAGTATGAAATTTGTAACGATTGCTAATTCCAGGGAAAAGTTGGACTGGGTTATTACAATGCCTGGTGTGCCTTCAGCTCATGAACTTCTGATGTAAATTTAAGAGCAATCAGACTTTTTGAGCAAAAAATGTATGCTTTTTTGTGCGTTCTGATGTATGAAAGACTTGATGCATCAATCTGGTGTTTCCATTCCTTTTTGCAGGTTAAAGGAACAGACTATAAGACACATGATGGTACTTGTATTAGAGATTATATTGATGTTACTGATCTTGTCGATGCTCATGTGAAAGCTCTTGAAAAGGCAATGCCTGGTAAAGTTGGTATCTACAATGTTGGTACTGGAAAAGGTGGGTTAAACAGTTTGAACTGTCAAATGATTCTAGTACATTTTATTCGTGCTCACTGGTTATTCGTTCTTAGTGTACTTTTCTGGTTGACATCATCAGGTAGATCTGTCAATGAATTTGTGGAGGCATGTAAGAAGGCAACTGGTGTGGACATCAAAGTCGACTATTTACCTCGTCGACCTGGTGACTATGCTGAAGTTTATAGTGACCCTACTAAGATCAGGGTCGAGCTGAACTGGACAGCGCAACACACCGATCTCCAAGAGAGCTTACAGGTAGCATGGAGATGGCAAAAGGCACATCGGAACGGGTATGGATCCCCTCTGGTGATGGCTTCTTGAAACATTTTGAGAGCAGTTCATAGCAGAAATTTGACCTCTTAGACCCCCAAACAGCACATTGACATTCAGCTGTGCTTCTAGTCTCTTGGAAGTGAGTGGGGGTTCAAAGATTAATTTTTTCTTTTCTTTTCCCTCTCTTTTCACTATCTAATATAATACAGTGGTAGGAGTAGCCAATTCATTATATGTATTGAACAGATAATAGCTTAATAATATGATGAATGCCCATTTGCTGTGGCGCAGGTATAGTTTCTTTCTTCTCATTGATTCTATTTTGCAGTGCTGCTGACCTTTCAGAACCTCTAAAGGCCTGTTTTCTTGAATTACAAGAATCTTTTAAAGGCACCCTTGTCCTGTTAAGCTTGTAAAAAATGATTGAAATAAAATGATGAAAAAGATTCATCTGTTAGAACTTTAAAATATTTAATAAATAGTTTTTGCAGTATTTTAATATATTTAAATTTAAAATAACACAAAATCAAACTGAATCAACTCCATTATTGTTATAATCATATAATTATTAAAAGAAATGCAAATTATATTGTGGATAGTATCATTAAAAACAGTTGCAGTGAAGCTTATAATCATAGGAAAAGAAAAACACCTTCAAATATATATTTAGACTTGGATACATGAAAATCCGTTACTCAAATTTCTAAACCACAAAAAGAAAAAACCCAAATCTCCTTCAAAACAACCAAAACCCTAATCTAATACACCTCATCTTCTTGAAGAAGCATATTAGGAATCCCTTTATTAACAGGAAACTTACGACCAGTTTCAGGGCAAACCCTTTATCTTTATTAACAGGAAACTTACGCGTGATGGAAATTCCTCATGAACTCCTCGACGATTTCGCCGCTTCCGGCAACTCGGCGTATCCCATGGTTCTTGCGGCGTCGACGAGTGCTTTCCATTCGATTTTTTAGAACATGTTTTTAAAAAATCGGGATTGAAATCTACTTCCTTGATACTGGAGGACAGCATGTTGTGAGTGAGGAGCTCATGTCTCTCGGGCAGCAGCAGCAGAACTAGAATCGGCTATGAATAAAGGAGACGAGTATCTAGGAAATGGGCTTACACTAGGCCGTCTTTGGTCCTCATATAACATGGGCTCTTACTTTAGGTATATATACAAACAATAGGCATTTATTTATGTATAATGATTTAAATTTACTCCAATTGTTTATCTTTCTGACAATTATTTATTTATTTATTTATATAATAATTTAGTAGTAAAATTGCTTAGTTATGTAATAATTTAGTTTGTTATTGTTTTCATGTAGGAGACAATTTCCCATTGACATTAGTTCTACTTATTCATAACATAAGTACCGATTACCAGATAACAATTCAATCATATAAAATGCTATTCATGCACGCATCACGCTTTCAGTTATATCATAATTTTGTTATGAGAAAATGTGCACATGGAGAAAACAATTAGGGCACGCATAAATATAATTTAAGTAATAAAATTTAATATAATTAATTTAGTAATGAATATCGTATTTAATAAAAAATAATAATAATGTAATTATAATTTATTTAAATATTTAATTTATTTATAATAATTAATATAAAAATAAAATATAAAAATAAATTATTTAAAAATAATAATAAAGTTATATTAAAAAATTATCGATCGCGGAAATCCAATCACCGATCACCGGAATTTGATCACCGATTGGAAGTGTTTAAATTAATTGATAAAAATAAAAAATAAAATAAATAAATATTATTATAAATAATCGTGACTAGATAACTTTTTTTTGTATATTAAACATTACATGAAATTAAAAATAATTAATTACACAATATTTTTATTATTATATTATATTAAAAAATTATTAATAAAAAAAATAATAAAACATATATTTTTAATAGTAACTCCATGCTTCATCGCATTCTACCAAATATAACCTTATTTTGATTGCATATTTGGGAGAAAGGGGAGGAGCGAGAGCATGCTTTAGGCGTGGAAGCGTTTTAGAAAAAGAAATCAAAAGGGAAGTGAAAAAAAGATAAGAGTGAGACTTGTTCCATTATATTTTTTCTTTTTCAAAAGAAAGATCCTTAAAAATTGAATAAATCTCTTATTTGAGCGATTTAGCAAAATTCCAGCTCCTGGACTTTTAAAATTCATCATTTTGGTAGATATGGGATTTTAAACAATTC
Organism: Ricinus communis; assembly: GCF_019578655.1. NCBI lineage: Eukaryota > Viridiplantae > Streptophyta > Magnoliopsida > Malpighiales > Euphorbiaceae > Ricinus > Ricinus communis. The sequence goes on along the minus strand of NC_063259.1, from coordinate 20,942,487 downwards.
ATGATTTTATATATTTTTTAACCCAAACAGGAAACATTTCCCAAATCCATAATGGATTTGCAAAATATTTTGAATCTCTCAAACAAAATATTACCTTATTTTGTAACTTGGGAAATAAAGTTAACTGAGAATATAGCAACTGTTTTTCACTCCATGCTTTATCTTCCCATTACAGTAACTGAATTGTAAATTTAGATAGCACTAGGCTCCATGAATGGTTTCCCAGAAATTCGAAAAAATATGTACGGCTGATATTGAAGCAGAACTTTCGAATTGTGTTCCAGGCTTAAGCAATATCGTCTGGAGAAAGGGTGAGGATTACGGAAGAGTAACTAAGCATAGGGTACAAATTTGCATCAAGAAAATGAGCATACTGTTTATAAGCAATGTCTCTGTCAGGAATGTCGCTGGAAAAGAAGTCAAATGGTGCAGGCTTGCCAGTGTCTACCAAAGGCTGCCATCTGTATCCTGGCTGTTCTGGCAGGGCGATGGTAACCGGCAAATGATTAGCGTTGAAGGCCACATAGATCTCTCCTTTTACCGAGTCATTCTGGATCAGAGGACACAAAAATAATTGATGTTAACTAACAACAAGCGCCCGCCCCCGGAAAAAAATACAAAAGAACAAAAAGGGCATTGAATCATGAATTAGCCTCGAGCTCAAGAAGCTAGAGGTAATAGCACGCAAGATTGTCGGCCGGCCACACAAAATATTTATGACAATTTAACAGGTAAGGAACTCTGAAGCAAACAAAAGGAAGAAGAAAAAAGTTATCAGCTTATGAAGACGGCGTTCCTATAATTCCAGGCTTGCAAAAAACTTTTGAACTGAATTGAAAACAGTACTCTGTAATTTGAGTCCACCTCATATATACGCAGCAGGAGTTAATTGCAGCAGCAAGAGCCAGTGCTGAGCACCGGCTATCAAAAACAGGTGATTTCAGCAGAAAGAATTTAAGAATATGCAGAAGCTAATAGAAAATGGCCAAGACACTTGAGCAACTATGGTATCAGTCAATTGCCATGAACTTTAATGGCCAAGACACTAGAGCGATTATAATAGCAATCCAGTATTAGTCAATTATTGAAAATTTTATGATTTAAAGCATCAAGCACTGATTTTGAAACCATAAGAAAAGTCGCATAGATTTAGCCATTTGGGATGCAAGAGAGGCATCCATTTATTCAGAAAGATGACCATTTATGAAGTACTATATTATTTGTAACTCAAGTCTCCAAGCTCAATCCAAGAAGATGGCAACACGGATAACCCCACCCATCCTAGCCTTAGTTAAATGTCAAGACAAACTTCTCTTCATATCAATTTTCTTTGCAAGGTTATTGCTTCAACTTGAGAGAAGTGGCAGCGAGAAGAAAATTATCTTCTTAAGACATTCTAACAAACCTGCTGCAAAAAAACCTCTATATTTTATAGAGAAACAGTAGAAAATTTTAGAACTTTTTAACTTTTCTTCTTTAATCATAAACCTCTGGTTTCACATATCTCTACTATAACTATATACATGCTCTCATATTATGTAAGAATTGTTGAACTGCACCAAGGAGGCTCTGATTGAATATAAACACATTCTTCTTTCTGTTTCATGGACAATCCCATTAATACAAAGTTATGTTGAACTATGTCCATAATTATTAATGCATTTTAAAGCCAAAAGTAATTTTCTTTTTAATCTCCACTGCTTAAGCGCTTTGCTGAGTCAATGCATGAAATTGAATTTTGGAAACAAAAGCAGTTTAATAAGAATATGGCACTGCATAGTAGAAGTCCAGGTGGGTGTTTGTGCAATGATCAACAGTAAGAGAGCATACCAGTGTAAAGGCCACAAATCGGCTTGTCTCAGACCAATCTGGCATTCCAGGAGAATGGCCATGCCACTGTAACCTCTCTGCTGTCGGGAAGTCATTCAAACCAAGGGACTCACATTCACTGCAAGATCAAAGCTCACATTATACATGGGAGAAGTAGCCAAGGAAAAAAAAACTGCATAAGCAGAAAATTATGTTTAACACTCACTGACGGAATTTGGTCATCAGGCGGCAAAATCTGTAGAAGTCTGATGAGGACTCTTCCTTCTTATCCCACCGAAAGTAGTTGATCTGCACCAAGCAGAAAATTAGTCCACAGAATTACGACTTTCTGGCGAAATTTCAGTACAGTAGTAGGGAGCAGAAGATCACATAGTTATCATGGCAATATGTATTGTTGTTTCCTCCTTTTGTATGGCCATATTCATCCCCCATATATATCATCGGAACACCCTGGTCAGAGAAAAAATCAAGCTCAGTTTGTTTACTAATAGGGATGGAAATAAGATGGGAACCATACCCTAGCCAGGACAGGGTGGGTTTAAGCAGCCACTCCATGATCCCACCCTGAATTTCCCTGAATATAAATACATATTTTTATCTTATAAATATGGAACACATAAATATAATATGTTAATTTTCCTCGACATACAACATTTATTATTCAAATTTAATCTTTATTTCTGAAAATACCTAATTATATTTAGAATATTAATTATATACATTACAAAATTTGATGGAAATAAAAAGAAATGTAACTTTAATATTTTTAGCCCAAAACTTATCATTACTCAAATATCTTCAGTCAATGGGCTACAAGAAACCATAAATAATCTCAATTTTAATATAAGAGAGTACAAACTGAACCTTACTTGCGAAACCATGAGACAGACAAAGAAATTTCGCATTTGTCGTTTCCTCAACTTCTTCACTAAAATGCTTGCAAACTCTCCTTCCTATGTGGTAATTTGATGAACATAATGAGTAAACATGAATAAGCAAGCAAAATAAACTGTGTTCTGCTAATTTAATTAAAAGAGAACAGAATGCAATAGCCCAATTTTTTCTAAGGTGTAAACACAAGGAAGAGTCGCAGTGCCACATAATCTTATTCTTTTGTGTCTTGTTCACTTGCTGCAGCCAAAATTGGGTAACCTTGCATGAAAAATCATGATAAGAGTATGCAGGCCATACAAGTACAAGGAAAGAAGATAAAGAAAACAGAGTAAAAATGCAAATTTCATCTAATTATGTAGAATAACACTTGAAGATCCTCCAAAAGCTCCAGAAGCATGCATGCACACAGATCCCCAGAAAACACGTTGACCAACACAACAAATTAAAGAAAACATTCTGATTTTTTAAAACGGATGCATTTGTCTCCATCCAAACACTCAATAAAACAGTGAACTCCAGAAACATTTTGGCATTTTCCAGTGCCTAAACCTCATACATATTATAGAAGGCCAAGGAAAACGAAAATGATAACCTTCCCACTCAAGGTAACAATAGGAGTTAGGCAAGCCTAGAAACCATCATAACTAAATTTACCTGACCACAGTTCCAGCTGTTGTTATGACTTTCCCCATCATTGTTGTCTTCCCCATTGGCCAAGTTATTTTTGTTGTTATAGGACACCAAATCAGCCAAAGTAAAACCATCATGCGCACATATGAAATTGATGCTGTTCCATGGCTTCCTTCCTCCTTCCTGATTCATTGATTTGTTTAGAAACCATGATTACAATGTTGCAGCACATAATTTGGAAAATACCATGATTTGTTTGATTATATAGCATGTTAGAAGACATCACATAGATTCAAAAGCTAGTATAGAGGCGTAAACATGCCCAGGTGCTAGGGTATGAGTAATATATATTTACACTATGGTTAAAATCCATTAAGGAATTCATTTAATTTGCAAACAGATTTAAAAAAAAATCCATTTGCAAACGAATACCTCTTTTGGTGTGTTAAATAATAACTATAGAATTCACTTTAAATGAAATGAATATTTTTTTTCAAATATAATCACCATAAGAATCCATAGAGGGAAGATATAAAAGAAAAATGAAAGAAAAAATAAAATAAAACGGTAAAGTTGAAAGGGGTATTTTGATTTTATAAAATATATTTGCTTATTGATCTAGAATTTATTTGGAAATTCTACATATTTTACAAAATTTAATTAGTTATAACCAATTCCATACATTTAATTAAGTAGAATTTTAAATGAACTTTCAATTCAACCAAATACATAAACTTAGGATTTGCAAATGAATTCTATAAATTTTATGGAATTCATTTCAACCAAAAACAAAGTTAGTAGAGTTCTCATTTATTTGGAGTGGCCAGCAACATGTCCTATCCATAAAAATTGAGCTCACATGGCCAGGTCATCTCGGGGCAAGTGGATCATCAATAATTCATTTAAACTAAAAACAATGTTAGTAGAGTTATTGCAGAAGATTTTAGCAAGGAAAGATCCAAGTAAATATAGGTTGAGACTCGATAGAATCCAATATAAGTTTTTCATTCAAACAGATGTAAGATATAAGTAAAAACGATAAGTAAATAGACAAAGAGGGCCAGACTGGCAGATAGTGAAATCAGTAGAAAATGTAACTGACATGCTAGAAAGACTAAACACTATAAAGGCATACCTGATATAGATTAGGGCTCCCACATAGGCATTCTGCAAAAGCCCCAGAAAAGCCATCTGTACCCTTGATGAACTGCCTCACAACATCCCGATACTAGAATTGATAAAAGAAAAGGAGAGAGAAAAGATGAATTAACTTGGGAGAACATCTTACTCAAAAATTGCAAATGCATAAAAATGTTCCAAGAGTATGGTCAAACTTAATTCTAGGAGATTGCAGTTTTATCATAATAAAAAAATGGTAGAAAATAATAAAAGATAAAGCAAAAAAAATTCCTTTTTCTCCGAGCTCTTGCAGTCACACTTTTTCCCTCTTGTTCTCACTCTTCTCTCCTTTGTAAATTTTCCCCATTCTTCAAATTCATATACGAAAGTAAACTCATTTATTTATAGTTGACAGTTTGACCAGAGAGATTATGGACCATTTTACGTTTTAGAGTCTAAAAAGAGAATGTAAATGTTGAGAGTGCAACATTGAATAGGGAGATTCTTAAAACATATGTAAGTTGAAAGAAGATCCTTAATCATACCTAAGTTGCTTCCAACAGAAAAAAATATGCTGGATTGGGAATTTCTGTCAGTTCAAGGACCTTGGAAGAAATTTAAAAGAAAAATTACAGATTAATAAAGGAAAAAGCCATAGGTGTCAAAACTAAGAATTGTATATATGTTGAGGTTGAAGACACTATGAAGGTGAACACTCTGAGAAGAGATCAATATAACTTTTTAAATTTCATTTTGGCCAAGACTAGTATATATAACCACTTATTTTCAAATTTTCTAGACTCTAGATTCCTCTCGAAAATGCCTCTGGTAGAAGAAGGCACTATGGGTGTGGGTATTCCTATTTATTATCTTATGCTGTCCACAAGTAATCATGAAAAATGTGAGGATTACATCCCCAAGTTCTTTGCAGTGGGAAAGCTAAAAACCTGAGGCATTCTTTTATTGATTATTAAAGAAGAAAAATGCTCACAATAATAATGTAACGAACAGTTGAAAAAGCATGAAAAAGTTATCTAAACTTGACTCTAAAGCAATAAAAAGACTCTAGACCACAACTACAATCACCAATAACAATGGAATAGTTATCATAATCTTGATAATGATAGTGACAGTTAGGCACTATTTATGACCTTGCTGTAAATGCAGAACCCATAGAACTTATGCCAAATTCAAGACTATAGAGTTTAAGGAAACAGAAGAGCATTTAAGGAATGACTTTAAAGCCAACAGATTTTGGATATCAGCACTGCATTCAGAAACCAACCTTCCCATTCCATTCTGACCATATTTGCCAATGAGGAAAGGAACCAACTTGATACAAGCCTCCAGTGTCCCATGCTTCAGCTACAAGCTATTTAAAAAAGATGGCAAAAAAAGTTAGGACCAATTAAATATCATGGCATATAAATGAATGAGACTACCTACCAGTAAATTATGATACAAATACAGGTCATATTATAATGGGGAACAACCCATTACATGAAAATACTAGAAGAAGAAACAACAACAAATAAAGTTGGAAAACGAAAACAAAAGGTGAAAAAACTATAATTGATCGAGTAAAGCAAGGAAATGGATATACTGGAACTCGTGCATTTGCAAACAAGAGTTCTGAAGGAGGCAGTAAGTGAAGGCTAAAGCAGAAGTCATCGGAGAAGATTTATGAAAAGCTTGGTGCATGAGAAGTGTAGGATGTCCAAAATCTGGCCTGAACTAGGAAAGGAAATGGAAGACTAATCAGGTGCATAAAGTGACAGAAGATATTAGTGAAAGAGAAGAATATTAAGGTGGGAGAAACTTTTATGATGGGCTATTTGATGATAGTCATTTAGAAAATCTTAGCGATATTATATATAAAAAAAATGCTAATTACACTCGACAAATTAGAACATTAAACGTCGAGGAATCTTTTGACAAGGATGAAGTGATGAAGATAGATCATCGGAATAACATGAGCAATAAAATTGGAAGTGTCGGAGGGAGGTATGGAAAGTGTGCAATTAGGTTTTTCAAACAAGATATGAATATAAAAGCAAATGCCTGAGGACTGCAATAGCACTACACTTGTTCCTATATTTAAGAAAAAAGAAAGATAAAAAAAAATTAAAAAAGAAATATCCAAAGTTGTTCAAACTATAAAAAGAGTAAAGTTAACCAGCAACTTTATGGTTAGAACAGACAAATGGAGCACAAGTTGAAGCTTGATACAACAATCTTTGAAAACAATTGAGTTTTGTGTCAGGAATATAGTTAATAAAGATGTGTCCGGAGTATGTCTAATGGACAAGGCACATCTGTCCCTAGAGCAAACACCATTACTAGCTGGAGCTGTGAGGTGAGAACATCAGAAGGTGTAAAGTTGCCTAGGAACACGACTTATGGAAGGCAAGGCATGAAAAGTAGCGGTGCCTCACAAACCTTTAATTCATGAAGTTCACAAAAGGATACATATGGAAGAAATTTTTAATTCATTAGACCTAAGTTTCAAACAAAAACTAATGAAAGAAACCTAAAGATGATACCTTTACTCCATGAAGTATTGGATCATTACTTATCATGTCAATCAATGGAGGGCTGCTAAGAGGGGTGCCAGTTGTCAGCAAGTCACCCTCTATTGGATTCCCAAAAACATTGACTGCGTCCCAAAGACTTGTAGAAGAAAACAGTGCCAACTATATAAGAAACTGAAATGCCCTTGATTGTATTACAGGTAAATGGAATACTTGAGTTTTGTAATAACAACCTGCTACCCCTAGTCATAATAGATGCAAGATCAAAGCGGAAGCCATCCACATGCATTTCCAGTACCCAATATCTGTAGCACAAGAAAGCAATATCAATAACTTCTAACCCATACAATAGCAAAAGCAAGAAAGTTTCAATTCAAGAAAGAATGAACTTTAGATCTTTTATTAGGAAAAAGGAGAAGTATCTTTTTAAATTATAGTCTCCACCTATATTGATACAAGTAAACACTTTCTTGAGACTTATTGTGTCTCTCTGCCTGTTCTATAGGAGAATATTTAGCTGAAAATCAGTATTATTAAAAGCATTATTTTATCGAATTTCCTTTAATTTAGTTTATTTCCATTAGAGGAGTATCCCTTGCTTAAATGTCTTCCTTAGCAGCCATGGCAAGTTAGAGATTTCCAGTATAAATTCCATTGCAAGCTACCACTTTAATTATGTTTCATAAGTAATAAAGCAGGGCTATATGATACACTTTTATAAGATTTTAAGGAAAAATAGAAAGTCAGGGACCGCGTAAGCAACATGTGAACACCTTCATTTTGACATTTAAAATAGTTCTTAAGGCATGGTTTTAACTGCAAGTTTAATGATTTACCAATCAATTTTCACCATCTAAAAGTATTAGTGTCTAGAAATGGACGTAACATCACACCAGAAAATATCAACAGAAAAAATGATATGTTTTCTTCCTTTTCCCCATATAATATTTGGATTAACTTGAGAATAGAGAGCTCTCATACAATTACCTTAGGCAGTCCAATATAAATTGGCGCACAATAGGATGGTTGCAATTGAATGTGTTCCCACAACCTGAATAATTATAAAACTCTCCCTGATATGGCATAACATAAAACTTAGCTCAGTGATAATACACACAAGTTCTAAATAACGGACACATCTTGAATAACAGTTTGACCCCATGGTTAAAATGGCTTACAAACTAATATAGATTAATCTGCTTAATTTATTTTGACATATTTAGTTAAGTTATGGAAACATGATGTACCAAATATAGATCAATCTCGGTCACTAAATGGACCACTAGAAAGTAGGTATGAAATCTATTTAACAATATTTTCTCACTGAAATTGCACTCTCCAAAAGGATCACAAAAATCCAAGTATTATTTCTTTTTTCTTTTAGAAAAACAATGGAAAAAAAGTTAAGGTGCAAAGGACCCACCAGAACTTAAATGGGGAAGAAAGGCCAGAATGGATGAACGAATCAGAATCAATATGCTAACTTATTCTGGACTAAATCCTAGCCAAGATATTGGATCTCTCGGAAAAAGAAAATGCAGGTGTATAGTTTCTTATTCATGCTTTAGAATCATCTGTTGGACAATTATCTACAAGTAAAGCATCATATTGTTTTACCACGTATTAAAATGATTCTTTAACATCAGAAAAAACTTGCAATAATTTCAAGCACTATACCTTAGGAGCAAGCATGTAATAGACACTGTTATCAACTCCTCTAAAAGATAAGATAGGGCCTTTCTGATTTCCTTCAGCTGTGTGATTAAAAACAACATCCATGATCACCTGATCAAGTGAATAATAATTTTCAGAAGACCTCACAAGAGAAAATTATATCACAGTGCAACTAGTTACAACCTCAATTCCTCGTTTATGTGCTTCTCTAACAAGAAACTTGAATTCATTAATTGCATCACGACCACAATTACGAGTCCCAGCAGAAGAATATCTAGTCATAGGAGAAAAGTAATTGATAGTTGAATACCCCCAAAAGTTCATCCTGGACAAGAGATGAGGTTAGAAGTTGAATGTGGAAGAGTTTGTTGGTCAGATTCATGTTGATTCTTATCTGAAATACATAATTGAACATGTTATTATGTCTTTTGTTTTAGTTTTACATAAGAAAATAGATAAATACGAATTCAACCTTCCAGAACATACTATCAATAGAGAAGAACTTTTGCTTGGTCTTATTCTAAAATAGCTGGAGAAAAAAAAAGTTCACAAGCATAAACCTAAAATAATATTGAGATGCAGTATTTCACAAAATGAGTTCAAATATCAATTAAAGCCTGAAGATTTTCTAGCAAGTAATAAGTTCTCAGGACACAGAGCCCATTTGCCATAATTCTACATGAAAAATAATATAATGTTTCAGCATAACAAAAAACAAAAAACAGAGTAATTGCAAATGATCAGATTTTCTAGATGACGGCAGAAGAAGATTGGACATTTGATTATGGTATGACCAAGAATTATATTCACTATCTACAGTGCAAGAGAAGTCAATCTAGTTTTAGATACAGCTGACGGAGAAAGACAACAAAGAAAAGATAATCATAAGATAGCATTCAATTCAAATGACGTGAAGTAATCAGCACCGAAACAGAGTTGCAATCTTTCATTGTCAAAGTATCTAAAATTTGGACAGCCTATATCTTCAGAATTGGGTAAATTATGGGCTGCAAATTTGACATTGAATTATCTGAAATGTTCACCAGCTAATCAATCTCGCATGCTACTCCAAAAAATACCATCAAAAGTCAAAGTGTCCATACTTGTAATCACCCAAGACAGAATTGTAACTGTAGTACTCCAGCTCATTGAACTCATGGCATGGCATTAACTCTATACAGTTGACACCAAGTTCCTGGAAAATCAGTAAATGCCCATAAGAAATTGAAGAACTTTACATAATTTGTGACCAGATGCACAGCAGCAACTCCAATTAAATCATCAAAGCCTTCAGGAAAATACCAATATATATTTCATTCATTTCAAGGGAATTCCCAGGTCATATTTGCAATGCTTAAGGAATTAAAGAGATCCACATATTTCAAGCAACTCGCAAAGGCCACAAGATCGATAGTCTGAAAAGGATGAATAATGTTCTTTTCTCTCTGTCGTATGAAAAAAGGAAAGATCCAGATGATATTAGCTGAAAAGAGTACAATAATCCACCATAGATATTAGGATCAGAGAAGATACTTGATGAAGGTTCCATCTCTTCCCTTTTCAGCAACGAAAGGCAATTAAGGTAAACTGAAGCATAAAGCAGGTAATTAAGACCAAGCAAGTCCATCAGACTTGGGCCAATTTCTATCTGAATTTGATAACCAATTTCAAGAAGTCTAAGGGCTATTATGGTTCAAAGCAAGTGAGCTTAGAAGTTGGATCTCTTTAGACCTAGGGTCAATGGCTTCGTTTGTTATGGGAGGAGTACAATGTCAAAGGAAGGTATTAATAAGGTTGAATGGGGGGGCATCTATTATATATGCATTACATTCAGCTGCTTCCTCTTTTCTGAGTTATGTCCAGGTCTATTTCTTACAAACTCACCATTATCTGCATAGCTAGATAATGAGAACTTTATAGTCTATACTTCAAATAATTGCAATTTCTGGAGAAATGAGAATGCTTTAATTTGCAAAGTAGTATTAGACTTAAAAAATGACATGGGAAAATTATATTACTCGTTCATAAAGAAGGGGGTAAAAGGAAAAGGCTTCCCAAGATGCGGAAGAGTATGCCTTGCACAAACCCTGGTCAGTGCGTTGATGTATCTCAACTTAACCTAGTATTGGATGGAATCTTACATCAAGCTATAAAGGATTTTCGGTCAAATTTGAAAAACCAAATTATGGAAATGATAAGTGGACGATAATACATGCCTCTTTCTCAGTTGTAGGTGTTGTCAAGAATATACAGGATGCATAATGAGATTGATAGCAGTTAGCTTTAGGAAATAAAAGTATTTATACTGCTCCTCTTTTCTTATCATTAAGTAATTAATTTCCAAGGAAGTGTCATGATAGAAGTACATCAGAACCTACTTTCAAGTGATCAAGCTTTTCGACAGTAGCGAGATATGTCCCTGGGAATTCAGTCCTGCTCGATTCGTGCCGTGTAAAACCTCGAACATGCATTTCGTATATCACTAGATCTTTCTGGGGATATTTTAATGGTAAATCTCCTTCCCAGTCAAACTGCAAATATAAAAACGCTAAATTCTTAATATCACATTCAAGCAATAACCAATTGCATAATGTCCAAATTCGATATAAAAAATACCAAATAAGAAGTCAGACCAGAAAGAAAATTGACTAAATATCACAAATATAAGTATAGTAAAACAAAATGTAAAGCAATTAAATTGCAAGAAATTTAAAGCAAAGTCTGAAACAATCATTTGAAAAAACAAATGAGGATTAGTCAACTTAATTTGGTTTCTACTCCATAAGCATATCAACAATGAGACTTGGAATGTTTACATCAATCAAGCATAATTGAACCTGAAACAGTGGTTTACTTTTGTAATCCAATCTATATTTAAAACCAACCAAGCTCAATTGTGCCTGTGTTTATATGTTTATATGTGTGTCTGTATGTGCATGTATGTATTCCAAATTATTACATTGGTATCCAAGCCAAACAAAGAAAACAGGTTCTAAAGAATCAATTCATTTCGCGAATACATTTTCTTAACTGGATAGTTACTTGCCAAGCAATTCTTTTCACTCCAAACACATTGTATTGTGCAGAAATTCATTGCAAAACTTAGTATGGTTAACAATAAAGGCATTGAATAAAAGACAAGTCAAGTGATTTAATTATGCAAATGAATGAGTACCTCAGCTTGAGAAGCAGAGGGTATCATACCAGCCATTTGAGGCCAGCAATTATCACCAGGTCCTAAAACACCAAATTCTCCTCTGCTTATTACTGCCTACACAAAATTAAACAATAAAAACTCCTGTTAAATTTTTGTTATGAAAATAAAATCATAATAGAAAAGAAAAAGGTAAACAGTACTAACTTTTGCATAAGGATCTAATACAATTTGAGAAGAATCAAAATAATGTCCATCATGAGGAGATAAAACTCCATCAAATCTATAACCATACAACGTATCTTTAAAATCTCCTTTGAGAAACACATGCCAAATGTCTCCTGTTCTATTCCTTACTGGATCAAGAGCTATCTCCTCACTAACTCGATTCTGCATCACCAAATGTTACATTAGTAATTTTCATTCTTTTTTCTAATATATATATACAGTATGTAAAATAATTTAAAAGAAGAAAAAGAAAAAAGAGAGCGAGATGCTAACTTCACCTGAGTCAAATCATCGAGAGAAATCAAACAGAGAGAAGCGGAAACAGCATCGGAAGAATAAATAGCGAAATTAACTCCACCGTCAGCAATAGTTGCACCAAACGGCGCCGGATGACCCTCGGAGACTTGATATCTCCGAAACTTAGGTTTATCAACGACCACCGCAGTCTCCACCTCATCCCTTCTAGCGGCTTTAGTGACTACAGAGTAATAGCATCTGCTTCTGATTCTGATTCTGATTCTGCTTGTGCTTGTGAAGTTAACAAACTCACCACATTCCTTCTCCTTGTTGTTTTTGTTGCAGTAAGAATTGAGGACAGGAACAGATAGAGAACGTGAACTAGTAGCAAACTGAATCAACTCCATTATTGTTAACTGACCATGATCATAGAATGAGCCTTTTTTTTTTTTTTTTGTTAAGTCAGCTGAAATATGTGGACTTGTTTTGGTTTTTAGGCCATTGGTCTGCTCAACACTCGATAACGGAACCTGAATTATACTGTAACGCAAGGAATAATTATAAATTTTTAGTATCTTTTAACTATTAGATTTTTTATATTTTGCAATTTTAATTATTATTATTTTTATTCAAATATATAAATTTATTAATATATATATTATATTATATATCTCTTACAAATTTTATAAATTAAAATAATAATTTATTTTATTTTATACATAAAATGATCTAAATATTTTTATTTATTCTTATTTATAATTTTTTTCTTTTCTCTTAAATTCTTTTATTTTCTTATGCTTTTATAAAATTTTCTTTTAGTACTGAAATAAATGTTGGATTAAATTATTTTAATTTTTATTCATTTAAAAAAATATATTTACTCATCATCTTTGATCTCTAAAATTTATCTTCTTAGAATATTTAATACCATTCTCTTTCTTCTTTTAATAGTTTTAAGGTAAAAGAATATATCTTATTTTTAACTTTTGAGGTGAATGTATAAGAATAAATAAATAAAATTTAATTTTTTTAATTTATATTTAAATGAATAAAAAAATAAAATAATTCTTATTTTTTCTTTTAATCTTTTGAGAAATAAATGAATTTAAAAAAATAGTGTTGAAAATGGATAAAAATAAAAAAATAAAAAATATAAAAAATATATAATATTAATTTAAAAAAAAAGTATTCAAATCAATTTACTATTCAAAATAAGTCAAATAAAGTGTGAAACTGGTTAAAAATACTACATTGAACATTTTTAGCATGTTCAAAAACTTAATTGAATAAAAATAATTTAGAACTAATATAGAAAAGATGAAAAAATTTAAATACCAAATTTGTAACTTTAGCGTCTTTCTTTTATTTTTTTTATTCTTTTCCTTCTAGAATGATCAAGCGGGTTCAGTTTTGATATATGAATATATACTTTTTAATATTTTATATTAATTATTAAATAAGAAAGATATAAAGTTATATCTATAGAACACCGTCATTTTTAATTTAAATATATATTAGACATATATATTATATATATATCATTTTATTTATATATTAATAATTTGGAAGTATAATGTATATCTTATATATATTGTTATGTATTTTATATATTTATCTAATTATACGTAAAATTCAGGAATTTAATAAAATACTTCCATAAATTCACTATTTATTGCCACGATGATAATAAGATTTCATAAATTTACTTTCTCCAAGTACCAAAAGGGCCAAAAAGAAAAATACAAATCTTGATTGTTAAAGTAGTTTTTTTTTTTGTTTTTCTAAAGGAAATCGATTGCTAAATTAGTTCTTGCTCCACGTAATCATTTTTAGGAGAAAATATAAAAAATGTAATTAAACATTTTTTTATTTATTAATATATAACTTTTTATCATTAATTTCCTTTTCCATTTCAAACCATCCTAACTAATATTTTTATTTTTTATAATAATTATAAAATACTATTAAACTTTTTCCTGAGCAATTAAATGCTATTAAACTAACTAATAGAATTGTCTTAAAATCTATTTCAGCTTATTTTCTTATTCAACTAAAAATGCATGATAATACTTTTAATTGATAATTTATTACAATTAATTGTACAATAAACTATATAATAATTTTATTATATTAATAAAAATGATAATGATATTAATCAAAAAGTAATAAAGTGAAAAAACAAAGACTAAGACCACATGCTCAAAATGATAAAAAGGAAAAGAAAATGTAACCCCCAGATATTCTACTGTACTTTTCCTTTTTTTCTTATTTTCTTTCTTTTTCTACTTTTCCACCAGATTTCAAAAAGGAGAAACGACAACGAACTGAAAGAATTTCTGAAAGCGTTATTTATAAGCAAATACAATCTTCTGAAATAGAATGCAAATCCAGATTTTTGAAAAGCTTCCAGAGTTCTCTCAGGTTTAGTAATAATAGGAGAAGCGGAATGATAATGGAAAGGATGCATGTCCCCTTAAAAATTTATGCAACAAATACTGAAAACCATGACAACAAAAATGAGATCAGTACAAACATTTGATATATCAATTACTCTTTCCCCTGAAAAATTGTATATTCGTAGTAAGGTCTACACAACCGGGACGAGAACAGCTGTAACCAAGGTGAAACAATGCTGTTCTCCAAAAACTAAATGCCATATCAAGCAACTGATTGGACTGCTCTTTCGAAATTCTCTTCAGCAGATGATGAGCGTCTAACAAGCATATGGTCTGGATGAGAAAGTTTCAATTGGCTGCAAAACAATCGTTAGAAGAAGGAAGTCATTTCCCACTACAATATTACACCAGGAGCTCTAGTACATGCATGCATCCAAGAGGTATCAGGCAAATGAAAAGCTTTGATTTGGTCGGTTAGTTCGAAGCCTAACCACATGGGTCGATATGAAATTAACCCAGTTATGCTTTCAACAAAAGCCAGTTATCATGCCCAAGGTGACTTCGATCACATGTGGATAAGCAAAGCAACTGATATGTTGTTCAAAACTAATTGTCAGGTGTTTCCTTTTGTAGTTATTTTACACACATGCAGGTCATAAATGTTTCTTTTTATTTGCCAGTGTCAGGAAAATAGTTCATCACTATAGCTGCACCACAAAAAGAATAAGCACACTAAATGACCAGCTGGACTTATCCATCATGCATCTTTTTATTTCATGTTCCGTACGAGCATTTATAAAGGTGTTTGGCTTCAAGAAGCATTTCCATTTCCGTTATTCACAATCTAACATGAAAATGGGATAAATTTGGAGAGCATGAATAGATACTTTACCTGAGATAGCGTGAAGAGGGTTTACCGAGGTGTAGACTGCACACTATCAGATTGGCTAAAGTCTCTGGATCCTTTGCATCCTATGCCAGTTTAAAAACAAAAACCCTACTCACTTTTAATTTAGAAAAAAAATTATACATTGAATTGAACTTTTGGAACTAGGTGATGAAGGCATAAACAGTAGAGAGAATCATATGGCAATAAATTGACAACAAACTGTACAATTTAGGTATATGTTTACACAAATCACAAAATCTGCATACAAGCACCAATTATGCATGTGCTACAGTATTATACCCACTAACAGCTGTAAATATATGTCAAAGAGATGGGTAAGCAAACAAGCCATGAAGTTACCAATTATAGAGAGAGAGAGAGAGAGAGAGAGAGTTCATTAATTCTAACTTGCCTTGTTTAGCGCTTCAAGTAACAATGTTTCAGCATCATCAAAGTTTGCCATGTGCATGAAACAAACTGCCTTCCCATTCAAGATCAAGTTTGTCATAGGATACTTCTCGGAGAAATCTTGGAAGATGAGATTTGCTTCCTTTACCTTTGCACCACCCTGAATTGCACAATAATAGATTATTAGAATATTGTCAATGCCTTGTAACAATTACAATGACAAACAATTTCACATACAACTGCCAGGTTCAACCATGCCATTGCAAGTTGAGTCAGTGTGTGATCCTCATCGATCTGCTGCATGTGCCTCAGCTGTTTCTCTGCAAAATCTGACCTGTGCATCTTGAGGAATATTTGGACATTCAAAGCATGCCTGAAAAAGAAACACGATGTTTAATCCATGCACAATGCTAAAGCAACTCTATGATTATTTATCCTGAAACTTGTTTTCATACACAAATATCTTTACAACTTTAGACACAGGACATATCAGTTTTCTTACAACTAAAATGCCAATTTGCCCCCTGAACTTGGAATCAACGGGCAATCAGCTCAGATTTTAATTTTCTAGTCACTTTACTCAGCAACTTGGCAAAAATAGTCAATTCAACCCAATTAGAAGACTTACTCAATACGAAAAGTTCAATTTGGTCCTTGAACTTCATACTGAATGTCAAATTATATAAAGATGGATTTTTATTGAGTTAAAGTAAATTCTTTAATTTTAACGCAATTTATTCATATGATTTAATAAAATAATTAGATAATATTTTTAATTAAAAAATTTAAATTAAATAATATTATCGAACTGATATAAGATTATGCTTTTACAAAAATAGAATAAAATCTTATATTGTAACAATATTTAGTTTTAGTTTTTAATAAAGTAATGATTTAATTAGTATTTGAGATCTTCACCCGATGGTCATATAAATAATTTAGAAAATTATAAAAAAATATTTCAAATAAGTTTTGGTAATATTACATTAAATGATTTTATAGATGTTCCGCTTTCTTCAGGTCAAGATCTAAACCAAATTTGAGACTGAAAAATTATTAAATTATTATTCTTCTATTAGAAACTAAGACTAAATATTGCTAAAATGTAAGATTTTGTTCTAAATTTATAAAAGCATAATCTTGTATGAGTTTGGTAATAATATTTAATTTACGTTTTTTAATTAAATATATTATTTAATTATTTTTATTAGATAATTATAGTAGATTGCACTATAATTATTTAATTTTACTCTAGCTTGATAAAAAGTTACTTTTATAAAACTTGATATTTAGTATAAAGTTAAAGGACCAAATTGAATTTTGTATTGACTAAATAATTTGATTGAGCTGAATTGACTATTTTTGCCAAGTTGCTGAGTAAATTGGCCAGGAAATTAAAATATGAGCTAATTGCCCATTGACTCCAAGTTCAGGGGGTAAATTGGCACTTTAACCGTTTTCTTCATTTTTCTTGGAAAACACTAAGATGATGTCCCAAAAAACTCATTATTGAAAGAGAACACACTCCCATTCAAATCCCAGATTGCTCCAATCACTTTATGTAAAACACTTGTTGTATAGCTCAGCACAACAACCAAACACGTTGCATTTTCTTGACAGCTCTTATTCCAAACCATAAATTTAGTATGAGCAAACACATTACATTTTCTTTACTGTCACTTGGCTGAAACCAAGAATTTAGTTTGAGCAAAAGAGCTTACTAAGCTTGGAGCCATACTCCTTTAAGTATGCCTTCCCTAGAGTTAGACACATAACTCTATATAATTCCTTTTTCAATCAGCTTCATCAATCTACTAGAAATAGCTAACTAGCCATGCAAAAACTCTAGTCGTTTTAATCCTTCAACAAGGACAATAAGGAGTAAAGAGATTGAGGGCATGACCAGCAAAAGTGTACTAAATGCACCGAAGAATTCCTAATTAGTAGCATAGTCAGGGAAGTGCTTGATTCCCAATGCAGATTGTAAGATTCAGGACTCAAACAACCAACCATTGCAGAAGAACAGATTAACAGCAACAAAATATAAATGTTTGAGTAGTGGCACTTCTAAGAATGAATAAGAACAAAGAAAAAGCTAAACATTGTAGGGATGGATTTGCAGATATCTATAATTACAAAGTCTAAGCCAAAATTGAACTTACAATTCCATGGTTCCTCCAGCATTGGTGTGTTTAAGAGCCTCATTATAGTCTTCTTCGTGCATGAATATGGTTCCAGCAATCAGCCTCAAAGTAGCATTATTTGCATAGGTTGAATCAGCTAGCCACCCTTTCAAACTTGAAATAGTGGACTCCTGAACAATTCGAAACCAGTTACTGCAGTGCTAAACTATACATCTCTCGAGGTTCCAAATTATTATAATATACAGTTAGACTTTCAAACCTAATATCATTTTCTCTTGGTTATACTGGTAATCAAAATGCAGAATCGTTGAAGAAGTAGAAAGCATGCAGAAGAAAGCAAATAATAACTAACTACACATCTTCTTTAATTTTTTAACCAAAATCTAATTCAATTCCATTGCATTCTAGTATATTCTCACTGTTGGAAAGCTCATAAGTTCTTAGAACTCCATTCTTTCAATTGAACAAAAAGAGAAGCTTCTGAAACGAATCAAAATTTATTAAATTCACATGATTTAGTCTAAATAATGCCAATCACATTTTCATTACAATTTACATTCACAATAGAAAAAAGGACCAACCGGGATTTGGCCCATAAATTAAAGGGTATAAATAAAATCGAAATCTCTCTTTATGCATGCTAAGCCAATTCCAAAATGACACATTAAAAAATCAAACACTGCCAAAACCAAACTCAAACCAGTAGATCCAGAGTCAATATACAAATCCCAATTCAATTTGAAGCGCTTACCAATCAAACCAAACAAAAGAACCATAAATTAATCTAATAAAATAAAAACACAATCAGACTCAGATCTCATACTTCAAAACAAAACAAATCATGAAATGAAAAAATTAAATTGCTAGAGATCGAGCACAATTAAACCTTATTTAAAGGGCTAGAGAGATACAAAGCCAACAATTTCACTGCTTGAAGAGGAGTAGGCGCAGAATCGTCGATCTCATTGATCACCAACTGCAAAACAAAATAATAATAATAATAATAACAATTATTTTTTTGATTTAATAAAGAAGCACAAATTAGAGTTCAAAAAATAAAATAAACAGAAGAAAATGGAAAGGGGTTGAAACCTGATAGCTCCCAAGGGCAATGTAAGAGCGATAAACAATGCAATCACGCTCTACGACGTCGTCTGGAGAAAGATTAGGTATGTCGCTGCTGTTGATAGCAGCCTGATAAGCTCCCAAGTAGAAGTTGTTTCGTAGAGTGAAGAGGTGATCTGGTGCTGCCATTCTTCCTTTCTACTGATTTTATTTTTGTTAGATCTGCAGATTTAGAATTTTATTTCAAGATCCTTCTGCAGTTCTGCTGTTCTATAAGCAACGGACTTTTTTTCTTTTTTATATTTTTGCTAATTCAATTGTTAGATAATTACCCAAAAGCCCTAAAATTTATCCAATTTACAAAATAGGATCCTCACTCAAATATATATACGAAAAGAAGATTATCCCAACCGTCGGTCATTTCTTAGAATCTAACCGTATATATGAGTTTATAAATCTATTAATTTTAAATTTAAATCATTGATAATATATCTGTTCAACAAAAAATCATTGAAAATGTCAGTTAATTGGTACTGCTTTTTCAAGAATTAATCTTTATCTCTAAAATTTAAATAGTATTAGATAATTTAATTCATAAGATTTAGTTACGAACTTTTATTAAAGTTTAGTTACGAACTTTTCATTTTAATATTTAATAGAATAATGAAATTTTAGATTTTGTTTACTTATGTCTATTTTCCATAAAAATTTTAAATAAAAATAAAAAATAAAAAATAATATTTTTCTGTGATGTTTTTCAAAATTAAAATTAAGATTTTAATATTATAATTAAATTTAAAAATTTCTAAAAAAATTTATATTTTTTATATTTTTCTTTATAAAAAATTATTTGTTTTCAAATGAAAATAAAAGAATTTTCACAAAATTTATTCTAAATTTATTTTTTATATTTTAAAATATTATCTAAGTAAAAAATAAAAAAATATTTTATAAATTAAATATGTCTTACAAATTTTATAATTTTTTTTTTAAAATAAAAATAAAAAATCTCTACAAATATACATTTCCTTAGTTTCTATATTTGTAAAACTACCAACACTTTGGTATATCTATGCTACAAACTTCATTTATTCTAATTGATTTTTTTTTTTTAAATTTTAAAGATATTTTTTTATAATTAAACTTATAATCTATACTTCAAAGATTATGTCTGCCATATTTAAGTATTCTCTTTTTACTATTAATTCTATAATTGATCGTATCACAAAGTAAATTGGTTAATCGTATCATAAAATAAATAATTGGTTAGACTAAAGGACAATTTTTCAAAAAGGCTAACATTTAAAATAAAATACAGAAAAAAATGAATGTAATGGAGCCTAAAATTTGAATTAAAAGCAGAGAGATTAAAATATTTGTTCAATTATTATTTTTAATATAAATATTAAAAAAAATATATTAAACATTATATTTTTTGAAATTCATAAAATTTATTTTATTTCTAAAATATTTATGTGTTATGAATAAAATATAAATTAATTTAAATTTTTATATAATTAAATTAGTATAATATTGATTGTAGCTAAATTAAATTCTAATAAAATAGATAGAATTTTCAAATGAATTTCACATTAATAAGTTAATATACTTTATAAATTAAAATATATTTTTAATTTTATTATTTCTATTTAATTTGTTATCTGTTATTTTTTTTTTAAATAAAATAATTTTTTTATAAATTTCAACCATATGCAACAATATTTCTCCCCCCCAATTCAAGTCCGAGCTCGTTAAGCTGCAAATGCCCAGCTTGCAATGTTCAAAAAGAAACTTGCCTTTCATATCAATTTTGAATAATTGGATAGAATTGAAACTAAATTTTCAACTCAGGTGAAAATTGAAAAAATCTAAGTTGAAATCAATACTTGAAGCAAATAACAAAAGACACCTGATTTGCTAATCCTGATATAAAACCTGACACAACTAACTTGCTAAATAACTGGAAAGATTATGACAAACACACAACATAATCAAATATAGAACTGCCATAAAAAGACAGTTGCAGGCAGACTCACCATTGAAACATCATTGACATTTGATGAGAACACTTTCTTAACAGTCTTTTATTCAAAAGAAAAGCAAGCATGATATTAGAATTATATTCCCACAAGTACTGTACTCTTCAGAGCAAAACCCAGCAAAGCAATGTCTGTTTTACTCCCAGCAAATTTACATCTTCTGCATATTCAGAGACCTAAGCAAGTATTAATACCAAGAATTATATTTCTAACTACTCGTTAAGCTAATACAGTTTTGATTTAGATTCATTAGTCCAGCTTTTGTTCCTTCTCTTTCTCCGATTCCACAGTTTCATTTATCTTTGATTCTGCTGCCTTATAATCATCTGTGTTTCTTCCCAGTCTGATGATGATCTTCTCCGGAAGTGAGTGCATATTGCTCAGGATGTCTCACCTCTAATTCCAGCCAATTCAATGTCGAATAAAACAGGTTTGAGTTTGAGTTGATGTCTAAAAAATAGCAAAAGTGACGACCTGTATGGGTATAAAGATTATTATTTGAGTTAAATGATTTATATACTTTATTTCACTAATTATAGATTTAAATTTTAGGAGTGTTTTTCCACGTAATCTGTTTTCACTTCAATGTATACAATACATATAGATATAGATACTAATAATAATAAGAATATTAAACAAAAAAATTAAAAATCAATCATTTTCTAGTTGAATCATTTAATTTCTTTTTCCTAGAATAATAATATAGAAACAACCGCAGTAGGTAAATACTATTTTTGCAATATAAATTACTCAGGCCACAATTTTTTTTATTTTTATAAATATTTTTATGTAGAAATTATAGCTATTATTTTATGAGAATAAATTCGTTTTTATATAATAATGAATAATTTTATAATTAAATATTTTTATTCCAAAAATTACATATTATTAATTACATATAATAAACAGTTAATTAATAAATTGTATAATCTCGTCTTATAATAAAACTAATTTGTTAATAAATCTCCATTTTGATAGAAGATCGGGTTTTTTCTTTGTGAGGCCAAAATATTAAATTTCTTTTGCCCTTTCCTTTCTCTCCACTTCCACCGAACCGAAATAAAACCCTTCCAAAACCCACATACCTTTGTTTTTCGCCCTTTCCTTGTCAAAAACCTAGATTCTGCAATTCTAGAAGAAGAATAAGAAAAACCCTAGATTAAGAAAAATGTCGATGTCAAAGAGCTCCAAGATGCTCCAACACATAAACTACAGAATGCGAGTCACAATTCAAGACGGCCGTCAACTAGTAGGCAAATTCATGGCATTCGATCGCCACATGAATTTAGTCCTCGGTGACTGCGAGGAGTTTCGCAAACTTCCACCAGCCAAAGGCAAAAAGAACAACGAAGAGCGCGAAGACCGCCGGACTCTCGGCCTCGTTCTCCTCCGCGGCGAAGAAGTTATTTCCATGACCGTCGAAGGTCCACCTCCTCAAGAAGAGTCGCGCGCTAAGGCTGTTTCTGCTACTGCCGTCGCGGGACCCGGCATTGGACGCGCTGCTGGCCGTGGGATTCCTACTGCTCCTCTTATTCAAGCTCAGCCTGGTCTTGCTGGTCCCGTTAGAGGTGTTGGTGGCCCCGCTCCTGGTATGATGCAGCCTCAGATCTCGCGTCCTCCGGTCCCGCAACTTTCTGCTCCTCCTATGAGTTATCCACCGCCTGTTATTAGGCCCCCTGGACAGATGGCTTTCCCTGGTCAAGGTCCTCCACCGATGGGGCGCGGTCCACCTCCTCCTCAGTTTGGTGCTAGGCCTCCACCACCTGGTCAGGGTTTTCCTATGCCTCCTCCTCCACAGTTCGGGCAAAGACCCATGGGAATGCCTCCGCAGCCACAGGGCGGTCCACCGCCTATGATGAGAGGACCTCCTGCTCCGCCAAGACCTGGAATGGCACCACCTCCTCGTCCAGGGATGCCTCCTCCACCTGGTTATGGACCTCCTCGTCCCGGTATGCCTCCTCCTCATAATCCACAACAGCAGAATCAGCAGCAGTAATTATAGGTATTGGCTATTGCTACTCTTTCTTTCTTAACTTCTCAGTCATGTGGTTATTGATATTATTGCTTGTCATTTCGGGTATGTTTAGATATGGAGTATGGAGCAGTGAATTATTGATAATTTCTATCTTTGCAATTAGCTCCGTTCCTTTAGATACGATGCTTTGGTGTCTATTTGGGGAAATTATACTGCCGTATTGAAATTTTAATTAGTTTTGACGAACCCTTTGGTCAACCTGCATTATACAACTATACAAGTGTGCAATGTCCTCTCTCAATTATTTCTACACTGCATTAAGTTATTTTATTCGTATCTCTATTTGTGCACATGAATTTAGTAATAAGTATGCTTTCCATGATAAGAACTAGTTTTTATAGGATTCTTCCTTAATTATTCTTACAGCTTGTTGTGTAAACATGAAAAACTAGTGAGTTCTCCAGCATAGGGGGGGATAAGTTAGTGTAGCTAGCTATATTCTCTTGCTTTTGTGTATGAAAGATGTGAAGGACATTGTAGAACATATAAAGGCAATTACTTACTGCACTGGTAAGAGTCCTAGACTCTAGAGATACTACTGAGAATGAAAATCGTGGATTCATGATATGCTAAGACTTTCTCAAGACTAATGGACTTTGCTAATTGCTTGTCAAAGGTTTGTTCATTGTTGAGTTACCACAAGGTTTAACAATGTGTACATAGACTAGTTAAGGTGGGTTAGAAGAGATTAGGAATGAATGCCAAAATAATTTTGATTTGAGATTAATATTTCCCCTTGACGAAATTCAATCTGCCATTAACCTGATTTCATTGAGAGTTTGATTCAGGAATGGAATTGCACTGGATGAATTATGGTATGCACAGAGTAGGTGTGGCAAGATTAAGCTTTATATAGGCAGCACATATATATATTTTTGTTACAAATAACATCGGGATATGCATATACCGTCAGATTAAGTTTATAGGTGCTAAGGAATAAAAATATTAATTTAATTACTGGTTGATATCTTGGGAAGATGCAGGCAGATATCCCTATCCTACACATGTCCTCTTTTGTAGCTTAATTTAATTTTTAATGTACGTATATTATGTATGTCCAAATCAATTACAAGATATTTTGACTAGGAATTATAAGATGGAAAAACTAATTTAGAAATTAATTTAATTTCTTTTCTGGAGCTAACCAACAAAAAGGATATATATCAAATAAAATAAAATGCAGACTAAATCTTCATGTGCTGTATTTAAAGATTTCTTTCTAAATAAAAAAATATTTAGGTTTGTTTGACTTAGTTTTTAATGGATCTTTTAAGCAATAAAAAATTGAGGTATTTTCTAGAAATGCTTATAATATAATCCAACTAATTTCTATATTTCCACTTTTAAAATTTTATAAAATTACTCCAAAACCAGTCTATCTTACTTTTATACGTTAAATCTAAAAGAATGTTGGTATCTTTTTTTGGCATTTCTCTTATCCTCTTTGCCTTCCAACAATATCAATCTCATTAAACAACCAATTTTCTGTACTTCTTAAAATTTGGATTTCAATGTTACAAAATTCTTTGGCCCAGTTGATTTATCGGGTCCACCAGAGCCACCCGATGCTTTTCAAATGAATTATATAATGCAAGATTATTAATTAGCTTTTGATTGTAACGGTCATTCTTTTTTTTTTTATACATATATATTTATTTTAGTTTTCTTCTAATAGCCAAACATCATTGTCTTCTAGTGTTATTTTGTTTTATTACTAATTATTAATTACTGAGTAAATTTCAGGATTAGCTAATTAGATGTTAATTCTTAACCTTAAATTAAAAATAAAATGTGTAATTTTATTGATTATTAAGTTTGTTCAAATATATATTTATGTTTATTTTCATACATAGGTTGGATTATATTTAATTCTTGTTTATGATTATTAATTTGGGTCTTTGTATATAAACTAGAATTTGAGTTTTGAAGGAGTTTTGGATCAATTATTTGAATAAATTAATTCAAACTTTATCTATATGTTTATCGCACAAAATGTATTAGGATTACAATATGTATTAAATATATAACGAGTTTATTTCAAGTATATGATGCTCTGACTCTTATTGAATTTTTTTTCATTCAAATTTGAAATCCTCTTTTATATTTATTTCTATATAGATATGGATCCAATGCCTATTTTTCTTCACCACGATGGAAATTAAGAAGAAAACATAAGGTATGTAAATTCTTATGTAATAGATATTCTCATATCAAATAGCAATAACTTTTCAAATCTCATAGTTAACGATATTTTTTCTGAGGATGTTATAACAAATCTAATAGTAATCTTATCAACAATTCGCTAATATGCAATAAGAAACATAAAAACTTATAGATAAAAAATTTCATGAAGATAGATTCATCAATATAAGAGGTAAATTCAATTTCAAACATGTATTTAGCTAATTTTGTGTTACTTTAAAATATATTAAAATGCTTTAAAAATGATTATATTATATGATTTTTAAGTTATGTAAGGTAAATATTGGATTTCAAAACTCATATCCATAGAAAACAGATCTATTATTCGGAAAATCTAGAAAAAAGTATATATTCAATATCTATAGGTATATCATAAGCATATATTTTTAAAATTTAGTAGATTTGTATTTATATTTTATATGTTTAATATATATCTTATAAAATACATCAATTATACATTATATAAAAAAATAATTTTATGAGAAAATAAAAAATAATTTTAAAAGTTTACAGTGAACGGTATATAATGAATTTATTTCAGGTATATGATACTCTGATTCTCATTGAGTTTTTTCCGTTCAGATTTTTAAAATTATTGGAAAAACAAATTTGAGATTATAACAACTAAGCAAATTAGATAACTAAAATCATTTTTGAACAAATTGAAAAAGCACAAAGTAATTTTAAAAATAATTTACATCAAATTTATTTTGAGAATACAACGAGTATCATCGAGTATATTACAAGTATATTCAACTTATATTTAAAAGGACTTATAAGCTTAATAGTATGTCGTATACTCCGAGTATATTATAAGTATACAAAGAGTATCATCGAAGTATATTATGAGTATATTTCAAATATATTATATACTTAACAGTATATAGTATAGATTAGCGTATAAAAGTAAAAAAAAAAATTTCTAAAAGCATATATAATTTGTCTAAAAGCGTATATATTCTTTCACTGATAAACGTGTTATGTTCTTAAAAATTAATTTGTATAGGATCCTTAATCATTCTTACAGCTTCTCGTGTACACATAAAAACCTGGTGAATTAATTGTCCAATACAGCGGCATAAGATGGTCTAGCTAGTTATGTTCTCTTACTTTTATACATGAAAACTGTGGAGGACATTATAGAACATACAAAGGCAGTTACCTACTGCACTAGTAAGAGTCTTTATTGTGGTCTAGAGATACTACTGAGAATGAAAAATAGTGGATTCATGAATTGCTAAGACATTTTCAAGACTAATAGGCTCTGCTAAGGGTTGTCAAAGGTTTGTCTATTGCTGAGTTCCAATAAGGTTTGTTACAATGTTGAGGTTTAGCTAGTGATATAAGCAATTCATTAGCTGAAATGGGACTATTTAATCTGTTGATTCATCCATTGATTGCAGAAATTTTTTCCCCGAGTAGCTTTCTTGAATTTGTAGTTTAAGAATTGTTGTTCACTTAGCCTCCTTTTCTCTTCCTTGCATATTGCATTATTTGTGCTTATCTGGTTATATTAAATAAATCTGTGAACTAGGATAACGATTACCAAACTGAATCTTGCTAGTATAAATGTTAGACCATCTATGTATACACTCTTGTGACTGGCTTTTAGTTGTTGATTTCTCAAGGGAACCTGTATCTTCAGTCTAGTCACTATGGAAAACCTGTTTTTATTATTTCATAGAATTCAACAGTAACAGGGTTAAAAGTTTGTTATCCTTGAGGTAACTAACCGTAATCCTCTAGTGAATGTTGGTTTTGTAAGTTCTTCATTGCTAGCGAGATAAAACTGATTTTGCCTGTTTTGAAAACATTTTGATGCATGGCATGCTCAGACATTAGATGCTTGAAAGATGGAAACATGACATATATGCGAATGGATGCCATGGGAATCTGATTCTGTTTTATATGGCCTAAGAGTAGAAGTTTATAAACACTCATTGTTGCCCCCCCATGTCTATTGATTCAGCGTGAACATGTTCTATTTAGAAATTTTATCTAGCAGATAACTTTCCATGCTAGAAAGTGCCTCAGAAACTTAATATAACCAAGTAACGTAGAGTTCTTCATGCATATCCCTGAATTGCCAACAGTCTGTGCCATTGGTCCAAAAAGAGTGTTAAAAATTTAAAGAAAATATTTAAAAGGATTATTTCTCTGGCTAATTTTAATTACAAAATGTCGTGAAGAATAATTTGTACATTAAACTTGAGTTTTAGCTAAAGTACTAATATGCATTTTAGAAACTCGTCCTTCTATGCTGCAAGAGATAGCTTAAAACAAACGGTAAAGTAATCTATCAATTAATCATGACAAAAATCATTAAAAAAATTCCCTCATCATGAATGCTACCTGCAAAAAGTTTCATTTCAGTCAACAATCTGTAAAGTAATATCTCCTTTTTGTTTTTGATGGACCGACTCTTTCATGTTTTGAACTAAGAACAGGTGATGATTTGTCCTTTATGGACCTGGAAATCCCTATTCTAACCCGCCTCATACAAAAGAAAAAGAAAAAGTAATGGAACTATCTATCGCACTACTTATAAGTGACTGCATGCCTTCTCAAGTCTCCTCCATGACTCCTACTTTATAGTTCAGTATCAAAACTCAAATTGAGCTCTACATACTTGTTATGAGTTGTTCTTCATTCACATGCAAACTGGTAAACATGTATAAAATACCATTGAAGGAAACAAATCACCAGATCAAATCTAAAATGTTTTCTATCTTTCATGTTGGACTTCGCTTTAGCACCATAAGGTTCCAATATATGGAGCTCCTGCTCTGCCACCATTCACATTACATCAAAACTACCTTTTAAACTACATCCTTCTAATAACTCCAGTTTAATCAAATTAACTCAAATTTAAGGCTTGGACTTTCATAGACCTAGTGCATAAAAGCATACAATACAATGGGATTGGGTCCATTAGGAGCAATACTTGTGAACCAGTGGCAAAAGTGGATGGCTAGGTTTGTAAGAACCAGTGGCGTGGTCATGTTCAGGATCTAGTGCCTGGGCAGTAGGATGATGATTATCTCTTACTATCAATGTATAAATTCAGTTCTCCTTATCAGTCCTTGATGGACCAACTCAAATTGATCTTAAGTATGAGGCTGGGAGTAGATCATGCTTTGAAAATTCTTTGTGCTTGGACGATTATCAACCTATCATACCAATGAAAGTTTTCTTCTGTGCGCATGGAAGTGTTACTTGATGATTTAATCTTTTGAGTGTAAAATATTGTGCTTTGGAGTAAGAAGATGCTTATTGGATATTCTTAAAAGGAGTTCTATTGTGTAACCTTAAATTGGGGTTTGGGTGTGGATATTCTTTTTCATGGCAGTATATGGTTACTCGTTTTAACCCTCTGCAAGGTTTCTCTCCTATGAAATGGGCATAATTTTTTTCAGCAATATGTGTACAGAGACTAGTTAAGATAGTTTAGAAGAGGTTGGTGAATCAAGTCCAAAGTAATTTTGTTTCTCGATTAACATTGCCAAAATTC
Source organism: Ricinus communis (assembly GCF_019578655.1). Classification (NCBI taxonomy): domain Eukaryota; kingdom Viridiplantae; phylum Streptophyta; class Magnoliopsida; order Malpighiales; family Euphorbiaceae; genus Ricinus; species Ricinus communis. Next base: position 20,913,501 of record NC_063259.1, on the reverse strand, counting down.
AATCTCCCATTGACCTGATTAACATGAGGGTTTGATTCGGGATTGGAATTGCCAACTGAACAGAGGATCCTAATCCAAGCCTGAGCATGTTATAGGTGATATCATAATATCTGACCCTGTTTCAGGCCTGGTTGGGAACCCTTTACTAATACGATCATCTCTTCACCTATTCTTTTGTATTTGTTGACAGGACTTGGGGTTGGACACAATTGGCAGATTGTTATCAACCCCTTATTTCTTCTGCCTTTTACTGTTGGACCTTGGTTAATATGCACAGTTTACATATCTTTTATGTGTGCTTATTAGATTGAAATGGTTGAGCCTACTTTTGGAGTTGGAGCTGTCTGGAGTTCCATTATTGTAGCATATTGCTTTTATTTATGACGAAGTCGGGGTTGGGGCAGCGGCCTAATGAATTTGCTTCAAATTAAAAAAAAAAACCGGATCTAGTATGAGTTGCGATCAGAACGCATATGGATAGAAATTATAGCGGGGTCTTGCAAAACAAGTAACTTCTGCTGGGCCTTTATACCCTTTTTAGGTTCATTGGGATTTTTATTGGTTGGAATTTCCAGCTACACGAACCATCTTTGAGGCTGGAGAAATAGATGTTGGGTTTATAATCTCTAGATGACACTCGAGCCCATGCTGCTATTACATAGGCTTGACCTGCCTATATAATAGGCATATTAGTTGATCAAACTGAGTTTGCCTTTATACACTCTTGTTTGATCATTCTTATTGCAGTGAAGCTTCCTCAGTTGCGTATACTTAAATTCTTTTCTCTATTTGGGATTTTGACAAAGCAATTCGCTTGACTCTATAACGTCTTCTGATTTTTATTGTCAAGGAGTTCGTCAATTACTTGTTTGGAATATCTAAGGTTATATATGCTAATAGTTGTGCTTTATTCATTAATACTGCAAAGATTCAATTCTAAAATTGCTCATGTTACATTTTTCTTCCACATATTCATAAGTAATTCACTTTTAGTTTGAAATTTACCCCGACTATATTAATTTGGTTTCAGGCTCACTGTAGTTGTGCTGTGAAAATTCTCAGAATGAAGATTGCAAAAGAGCTCTCTCAATTGGTGAAGCCTTTGTTTGAGTTTTGCCTTCATTGTCTGAAACATCTAGTTTACTATTGGGCGGTTCTGTATTGGTTTGCACTTATGTGTATCCTTCTCCTATTGTAGTCTAGGACTTTTGAGCTGATGCTGTGAGGGTACTATAAATTATGTTGGCTTGGTATTTCCTACCAAAATCTAGCGTAGCACATGTGATCATCAGAAAATACTTCTTGGCAGTGCAGCATTTTAATTGAATTTATGTGAAAAAAACATTTCAGGATGTTGCGGACAGACTTGCCGCACTATTATATTTGTCTGCAGCATAGTGCATTCACCTTGGAGGCTGATTTTATGGCATCTTGGCTGATAAGCTGAAGTGATTTTTCTGGGTATTTGACGGGCTGGCCCTGTTTCCAGTTCCTGATGCATCCACCTCATGAACAGATTATTCTGTGTTTAATACACATCAATCTATCATCTGTGCTAAACTTGGATTTTATAAATCATGATGTTTTATATGCACTCGTCTATGCGTATTAAAGCAGCCAATCCTGATTATCTGAGAGCTAGCTGAACCTTGTTTTGGTTGGCAAATCGCCGCATCTGTTTGCAGAGATCATGTGGACCCACGTTGAAAGGACACAAATGTGATGAATTGATTAAAACTATAGCATGTTTAGCAATTTCACTTGCGGCTTGACTTATGATTATGAATTAAAGATAAACAATTAAAAGAGATGTTAAAGTATAACACTCGAAACAACTTTAAAAAAACGGTCCACTGCAACTTCTAGGGTACGTTTTGGGAGGTTGGCTTCTATATGGAAGAAGATCCCTCGTCCATTGATGAGTTTGTCCCTCTCTATTTGAGTGATTTCATTATTGGTGTCCCCTCTAGTGTCCATCTTTATGCTTTTCTTTTTCCATCACTGACCCAAGAAGAATCAACACAATTTGTGTTCTGAGTTGCGAGTTAATGAATCAATTGACAGCAATTTGGTTCAAATACTCGAGTCTTCAAAAATTATTGATATTTTTATTATTAATAAAATTAATTGATAAGTAATCTAATTTACTAAACAATTAATAAGACTGTTGAAGTAAATTTGTTAATTAACTGCAGTTATAATTTTTTTGATGGTAGTTAAAATGAGTATAAGTTAAATTACTAGGCTCCTCTATTCCTACTGCCGCTGCTCAACGATTATGCAAGTGTTTAATTTGTAAGGTTTCTGTCCCCTTATTTGATTAATCGTGAAGCTAATGGTTTGGAAATGGACACATGGTTGGTGAAATTAACTTTATGCTACGATTCCGTTCTGTATTGGAACAAAATAGGGTGCTTTCTGAGGGTCCATGCAATTCTGTTCGGTCTTTAGTGTCTTCCTCCCCATTGAGGAAAAATCAAACCGTTGCTGATCTGTTTTGGTTGTGCTCCTTTTCGGGTCCTCTTTTATGTCCCATGACATGGCTGAAACACTCACTGCAGAAATTGGTGTAGTGGTGGAGGTGGATCGTGGGTTAGCTGGTGCTTACTTCGGATTCGTGTTCTTTTGGGTTTGACCAGACCTCTTCGTCGAGGGCTGTTTATTGCTTCTAGTAAGGTTTATTCTATTGTGGTTGTTGATCTATATGAGTGTTAAAATTGAAGTGATGGACAAATTTAAAATTTGTAGAGAAAAATCTCTATCAATTTTACTGTCGGATACATGATAATCATAATCATAATATTAATTTAATTTTAATAAATTTTTTTATAAAAAAGAATATTACAATACGTGATTAAATTAAAATTACTGTACATAAAAAAGATAAATTATTATAATAAATTTAAAATAAGTTATTCCACGACACGGTTAAATACTATGAAATAACTATTAAATTAATAACTATCATATCTCATAATTTTTCTATGATAATTCATGTGTTAGCTAAGATAACTGATTAAATTAAGTTTAATTATTACATAAAATGGTCAAGTACATATATAATAATAGTATTTATGTGCCACAATTTCTTCTATGGATATTTAATCTTAGCCCCCTAGCTCTTCAAGCATTATTACGTGTAGTATCCATCTTAATAAAAAGGAATCACGCGATTGAATAGGTTGAAGACTATCATGAATAGCTTCAACATCATCGGCAAGTCGCGATTATCTGCATTAGTATCGGCATTTCCGGCATCATTTGGAGTTGCATATGTATCTGTTGGCATTGTACTCAACTAAGGAAAATTATGAAAAGCTGTCGGAATGGAGGACTGAAATGGTGAATGGAAAAATGATGACAACATCATATCTAATGGTGTCTGCGTCAGTTGTGAGTCTAAATGCTATGATTGTGATTGTGCTGTCGAAATATTGTAGGAGAAGGTCGAAAAGGCGTGAAATTGGTTCTATCCCACTCTGTGAATGGACCTGATGATAAAAAAGGGACGGAGAACTATAATGCAGAAGGATCTGCCATAAAGTTTGATGGATCAACAAACGGGTTTGGCTGAGATTGCATAGGAATATTTGAAAATGTAGTTATTGCAGAAGGAGCTGTATATGAAGTTGATGCTCTATAAAACTGTTGATTATGATATGAGACTGGTTCTAGCACTATAGCACATGTCGCATTAGGTGGGATAGGTACTTCTCTGTACATGTTGCATCGACGTCTTGGCGGTTGGGGAACTTCTGTGTTGGAACCTTGCACATCTTTGTGCAATGGCTGAGGAGCAAGTGCAGGATGTGGGGGAGGCATAATGACAATTCTTCTATCCTCATTTAGTGCCTTTGAGAACTTCTGGCAAGTCGATGTGTAGTTTCGATGGAGTTCGTCATCCCAATATGCTCAAGTGCATTAGTCTAGACAAAAGTTATGAAAAAAACAATAAATAATAATATTGCAGATATATGCATCTAATTATAAAATAAAGGTGAAGTTAATTGACTGATGCTCCGATTATAGCACCTCGGCATGTGATCTACCTACATATGACAGGTCGATTGGTCTATCTGATAGTGTCCTATTTACTATGCAATGAGCTATGTTATTCCATATTTCGATCCATCTAGAATGTCGTTCTACCTAGTTGACATTGATATTATTATGTAACACGACAGAATAAAATGCCTCAGTTTGTTATGACAGATTAGAGATTGGTTGTTTTAAATCAAATTGCCTTAAAACTCTATCAGGTTGGTGCCATTCGACTATATGAATACATATTAGTGGTACTACAGCTCGCCATGTAAGCCGTCAGTTAGAAGGCGCTTAATGACCTCATGCGTGTATGACTCCCATATAATCTATTAAGAAAAGGTGTAATATTAAAAAGATAATTTATTATCAAATACACAATATAAATATGCTTAAATATTGTAGGAATGTAAAAGTATAAGTTTGAACACACCTTATCTCCATAAGATATATCAAACCAAAATCGGATCTCACGGATCTTATGTGTAGCTACTCTATGAACTATGCGATGACCGATCCATCTAAATTTTATTATATAGGTAGAATTATCAAATATGCATATAAATAGCTGGGTAGACAATTAAAAAATTATTAAAATACGTTCGTTTAAGGAAAGCGTCATGATAGAATTGTGGGTGATGCAATGTTGGTACGATGAATAGAAATCTCTCATATGCCCATAGTTGCAATAGAAAGAGTGCTCCCCTAAATTGTGAAACAAGAGGATATCTTGATGCAATACACAAATCTCTATACAAAAATGCCAAACATGCACCTCCTAAATTGTATTACGAATAGTCCCAATATTTTCTAAATATAGTAGGTTGACTAATGATGCTCATCTGGTACTTTTATCGCAAACAAGCTCCCTGAAATGAGCTGTAATATGTAAGCCCTAGCATGACAATGAACTATTCTTTGTCAGCTTCATGTGGTATGTTGCCAAAGTTAGCACGAATCCATGATAGTCGAAGCTGTGACCCTCTAATTGACTCTGCAATAGGACACAACCTAAACAGTCTCTCACATAACACAGGCCAATCATATCTAGTAGGCCCAATCAATGCATAACTGTCAATAGAAAGTTCAGTCAAAATGGCTACATCTTGCAACTTTATAGTGCATTCTCCATCTAGGAGATGGAATGGATGAGTTTCTGGCCTCCATCTCTCTACAAGTGCGGTTATTATGTGCTAATCTAATTGAAGAAATTTCAGCTGGACTAATCCATATAAACCCGTTTGTCTAAGTATATCTTGTAAATGGTCATCGAGCTTAGGGGCATTGTTAGTTACGCTTTGACTACAACTATCAATTTCACTAAAATTACGACATCGAGGTTCAGCTGGTTGCACTACTTGTTCTGTAGATCTACCATCGTTATGTTCGATAAATAACTCCACAAATTGCAACCCCAAAAATTGATTAGCATTGTGATGCATAATCGCAATATCATCTTCCCCCCAAATTTTACATGTTGTAAATATCAAATTCCCACCATGGTTAACAAATGATGCTTTAAATAAAATTTAATTTCCGCATTGCCAGTGAGTTGCAAAGTATTTTTTATGTTGTATAGCAATAGGGCAAGATTTAGCTCTCCATCTAGCGTCACCACTTTTGAATATATATTAACAAAACACGTACCCATTGAAGTATAAATGGTATCACCATCCCAATAAATAAGCAAAGACAGTATAGTAGGCATCATTTCTATTATGTAAGTTCTTATGAATATAACTATCATGTAAGTTCTTATGAATATAACTACGCTTTTAAATATGCTTCAAATATAAATTATTTCAAATATAATAAATTTTATTAACATAGACATGATAATAATTACAAATCCATCCTATGGACATGAATTGATTTTTCTAATTTATCCTTATCTTTCTCAAGCAACTCATAATTCACCTTTGGCAATATAGAGTATCGTGATATATTTCTCTTGCCAATATAATAGCTAGATGTCTTCTTTGCTACCCAATTCACATACTCTTTAATAAATTCTTTAATAAGTCTTTTATAAGTTCCTCTACCTTCATAGCTATTCCATAGACAATCAAGGATACCATGTACATTTGGATAACATAAACATGTTTTAAGGACTTTATATTTTTCACCATCTGTCATTAAATATATTTTCCAAACAATCTCTTGTATACAATTATTAATTTTTATAATATGATTTATCAAATGAGTCAAGTCATCATTGTTGTCCTCAGAATTTATTTTAATGTTTTCAAACATGTTTAATAATTCTCGCATTTTTCTTCATTATTCACTAGTATGTATAACCACAGGAACTCCGGTAAGCCCTACCATAATTTTTTGTATCAATAATATAAATATTATAAATAACATAAAACATAATTAAACAAAAAATAAATAAATTATTAAAAAATCTAAATAAATTATTAATTAATTGCAACAAATAAACACTAATTTTTTAATATTTGACCCCCTAATTCATTGTGAATTAATTGATCTTTTCTTCTCATCTTCACCTTTGGTTGATCGACATTATTGATCACAAAGGTCCAATTGTCTTTTTATTTTCGTTTCCTTACTTTCCATTAATTTTTTTTCAAATTATTTTTCTTCAATTATTTGACCCCCTAATTCATTGTGAATTAATTGTCAATTTAACTCTATTGTCGCTAATGTAATTTATAGTTGTTTCATTATTTCAATTTAAACATTTGTTTTCTAAAATCTTATGATCTTGATATAATTGATGTTGAATTGTTTGAGTAAGTGGTTATGGTGGCATTTGCATTAGAAACTTCAAAGGTTTGAGCTCTTTGCCTAACTTTTTATTCCTTATTATCTTTAAAATTTAACAGATATTCTTCCTTTTTGTATAGACCATCCTTTAGTATCATGAAGGATTGTTCTTAATTTAATAATTTTTTTTTTCTAATTACAGAAAATTAGATATTTATTTTTTATCCTTTCTTTACTCTACATAAATTGCATATTATAATTAAAGGTCATTTTAACAAATCCTAAAAAGAGGTATATTTTGCTAATTTAAATTTGCATAAAACTACTTTAAAATAGTCATGATATATTTCTTAATGAAAAAAATAAATATAATAACTACCACAAATTTAATTTAAAAAATTACAAATACAACTTGTTACCTTGTATAACGATTTCTTATATAACTTTAATAATACCTACAAAAGTAAAAAATATTATTAATATTCTAAAAAGTCAAAAAAAAAAAATATAAACAGTTATAAAAATCGTCATATAAGGTTAAAAAAATATACATACAATTATTATCTTTTTAAAGTCAAAAATATATTCTTTACTTCCAACAAGAAAAGATGTTCTATACCGATCAAAAAATAAAAATACAGAAAAATACTCATCAGCTACTCTAAAAGTAAGAAAGAGATTTTTTTTGAAAGAAGTAAAGAAAGAAACAAAGAAATGAAAAAAAAAAAAACTGAAAGAAATAGAGAAAAATAGAAATAAAAGAAGAAAGAACAAAGAAGAATAAGAAAAAAAGGAAAGAAATAAAAAAAGACGAGCAGTCATATTTTATTTTTAACTTTTATTTTTATTATTTTTATTATTTTTATAAAGAGTAGTTGTTTCCACTAGTGCTGCATACATGAAACTAGCTGAACCGGTTACTCTGCGTAATCTGAGTAAACTGAAAAGCAAAAAAAAAAAAAAAAAGTTTATCTGAAAGACAGGACTAAATTTATTTTTTGACTTTTAAAAATACCTTAAAATAGAATTTATTTCTAAAACAATTCTAAATTCTAAATTCTAAATTCTAAATTTTATTTACTTTTACCCTAAAATGATAATTTTTATTTTAAATGTATTAAATTAAGAAAAAGCCCACCTTCCTATGCCTACAAATGATGCCATCACGACAGTCTCTTTTGATCGAAGCCCCAAGGAAACGAGTGAGTAAGCCTAAGGTGTTTTTGCATTGCTAGTTAATAGTCTATGGAGTTGCTTATTAATCATCTTATCAAGGGAGGAGGTAAGCAATAGACAATCCATACAACTAAGAAATTAAAGTAGAAATCAAAAGTAAGTAGTTGTCGCTTCTTTAATTATTGATCCATCAATTGAGGCTGGATTCTAGTCTCATCAATAATTATAAATTGCATTTTTTGGAATGTTGGAGGGCTTGGGAACCTTTTGGGAATTTAAGGAACTCTAATGCCTAATTCATGCTAAAGATCCCATGTTGTTGTTTTTATCTGGAACTAAGTTACATTTTTCCTCTTGTGCTCCCTTCAATCTCTTCTATGTTTTGATTACATGTTCTTTGTATGTAGTGGTGGGTAAATTTTGGGAATAAAGTGCAATTTGACTACTAACCTTGTTGCACATGTTCAATTTAATTATTTTTCAAATTTATGAACTTTTTAGCTTAAAGCCTTGTATATTTAGCTCAAATTAACCTTATTTTAAAAAAAAAGAGTGAGAAATACTCTCTTGAAAATAAAAAATAATTAAAAAATTATATAATATTATTAAAAAATTATTTTATAATTTTAGTTAATTAATATAATTAAGCAATAAATAGTTATTATTACCATTATTCTCGCTGAAATTACTCTCATCTCTACTGCCTTCGGCAGTACTAGTGTAACTGTTTTTTTCACTATCATTGTTAAGAAAAAAACAGTAAAATTACTATAGCAATATTTTTTTATTATTTTTGTTTAAATATCAATATATATATATTTTTAATTTAATATAGAAATTAATATATTTTTTTTAATGTTATATTCTATCTGCTCTCTCTAGGGAGTGTGTAACTCACTCTCTCAACTTTATAAAAGATAGGGCTAGTTTGAGCTAAATATCTAAAGTTTGGGTTAAAATGTCCAATTTTTTTTTAAGAAAATCTAAATTAAACCCGAGCAATAAGGTTAGGGGCTAAATTGGACTTTATTCCTAAATTTTGTCTTGAAAATCTCTATTACATGAAATTTTACTCTATTGGTCATATCGATGCTCTTGTGAATGGTGTAAAGACTTTGTGGCAGTTTACTGGGTATTATTGCAATCCTCATATATTCCCCTGACACCTTTTGGAACTTACTTTGCAAGCTATCAACCATTCTTGAGTGAAAGATATTCTTTTAGTTATTTGGAGGGGACTCTAATGAGTTCTTATTGCATAAATCAGGTGATCGTATATGATCCTTCACTTAAATATCTACTTTCGAAGAAGCTGTAACAAATTATTATCTAATGTGTTTGCCTTATGCTGGTCCTCACTTTGTATGGAATAAACTGACAATATCAAGAGGTTCTGATTCAATGCAAATTGGACAAGTATATATGTTCTTTAAATGGTTACTTCAGTTTCTATCAGCAAGGGTGACTTTTTTAGACTTCTATCACTCAGATCATTACCAAATTCATGTTTTATTTCAGAGTTTGGATGGATGTTTAATTTTAGGTTTAAGAAATTTGGACTGCTGAAAATGATTATGAAGTTGTTATCTCTCTACCTTAGCAGCAGTGTGATTCAAGTAATTATGTCCCTTTGATAACTCAAATTTTGAAGTGTGTAACCTTACCTTCAGAATGGGGTTTTGAAAAGTTTCTTCACTTGCCATGGAAAATTGCAAAGTTGTAATAACAGATTGAAACACTTAAATGCAGTGCTACTACTGTTGTGGGTATTATGGACTCACAGCCTCCCTTCTCGCCTAAATGAAGTGGGGTGAATCCAATCAATAAGCTTTTTTTATTGATTCAAGGCGCAGTGAAGCCAAATTCAATCAACGCAAGGGGGGCTTACCTTTCCTAACACCGAGTCATCCTATTCAAATTTAGCTATGCTAATGGAACATTGAGTCTTTAGAGAACCAACTAGAAAAAAAATAGCATTTAAGGATGAAATTTATTGGACTCAACCCTCTTGTGTTCTTGGTTAGCTTTGAAGGACTGTAATCAAAGTTTCTCCATTAAAAAGCAACTTAGAGATGTCGTACTAATTGTATGACCAGACTTCTACAAACGGATGGTCACTGGGTATCTAATTTCCAAGGTACTGTAGCAGATGAGGTGTTTAGAATTATTTTGCTGATACATACACTACTTCTGCTCCTAGTGAGGAGATACTGGATCCGATTTTAAATTGTTTGCCTACTTGTGTATCCAATTCTAACAGGATTTTATTGGCGTCATTTTGTGCTGAAAATGTTAAATGAGCTCTTTTTTGACGTGCAACCTCCTAAGTCTCCTAGTCTTAATAGGATGATTGCTTTGCTTTATCATAAATATTAACATATCATAGGCCTTGATATTGGCTTAATCACGCGCTATCTTTCAGTCCTGATGCTATAGTCTTTTGAGGAGAAATGACTTGAAAGAATGAGGTAATCTTCAATACGTCATCATAAACCTCTTTGGAAAAGATCAAGACCCTATAAAATACTTGGACGAACATACGAAGGATTGGAGCCTAAACGACCATATAAAATTGAATTATGAGGAACCCTAAGAAAACACGAGATACAAGAGTCAGGCCTAGTTAACATCCGCCAAATCTGTTTACCAACTATAGCCTTGTTGCAAGTACGGGTAATTATCCCAGCTGATACCAATACTTGGCACTATATATCAATTTGGTACAAAGACTTTAATTTGAATCGATTTGATAACAAACGTATGTAAAAATATATCAATTTAGTACCAACAGTCAAATTCGACCCGTCTTGACGTGGCATCTTGAGTAGGAATTTTTGGGTGTTTACCGCTCGTGTGCCACGTCAATTAATGACGCTGAGCGGGCAAAATCCCTAAATCCCATTAATTTATCCCAATTTCCCCTAATTAATCCCTAATTTCCCAAAATCCCTAATTCTATTTCCCTCTCCCCTCTTCTTCCCCGTTTCCCTCTCTTCTTCCCCGTAACTCCTGTTACCCCCACTGTCACAGCATTCTCGCATTCCAAAATCTCTCCTTCTTCCCTTTCTTCTTCCTCGTAACTCCTGTTACCCCCAGTGTGCATTTTACAGCATTGTTACCCCCACTGTCACAACATTTTCACATTACAGAGTGTGCGTTTTACAGCATTGTTCGCATCGCACAATGTCTCTTGAATGGAGGCGAAGGGAAGAAAACAAAAGGCAGCCCGTGTACTGTAAGTCATATAACTCGCATTTTGTAACTTGTGCTCTGTATGTAATGGTAACTTCAGTTAAAATAATGGTAACTTGCATTTTGTTCTTGTGCTTTGTATGTTGCATGTTGATGGTTGTGCTTGGTTTTTGGTAACTTGCAAAGGATGATCTTCTGTTATGTGTTTTATTGTGGTGGTTGGTGTTTCGTGATTTGAAACCCTTTTCCTTATTGATTTGCATTGTATTGAGTGATTGTAATATAAAGAATGTCATTGATTTGTTTTATCCATTTTACCATATGCAGTGCCTGATACAAAGTATTTCAGTATAGAATGGCATTGTTTTGGGGTAGATGGTAGGGGTAGGCCAGAAATTAGAGATGTTGGGAGCATAGATTTTTGTTCTGCTGATATGATGTCAAGATTAGAGATAGATGCAATGGCCAGAGAATTGAGTCTGGTACCTGCATCATTTTCTATGTTTTGGAAGCATCCAAAAAAAAGTGACACAGATGGTTTGAGAAAGTTAGATAATGACAGTGATAGTATTGAGATGCCTTTAAGTGTTGATGAGTCAAAAGTGATTCATATTTATGCTAGGGATAAGGTAAATACGCAACAAGATAATTTAGAACCAACCGAGAATGTTGTGCATGCTGATAATATTGAATCATCTGAGGAAGTGAGAATGCTAAGTAGTGAGGGCACTAGCTTAGAAGAGGTACAAATTGAACAAGATGGTCATGGGAATGATGATAGTGAGGAGTTTGAAAGTAAGGCTGATGAGGAGGACCCTGAATTTGTTGATTCTGATTATGACTTGCATGATGAAGATGATGATGATTTATTTGAAAAATTTGTTGATATGGAGTTAGAAAGGGATAGAACAAGGGTTAATAAAGAAATAATTGGAGGTGAGGGTTCAGATGAGACTGTTTATGCACCAAGTGATGAGCTTAGGTCATGCTCTTCATCTGATGAAAGTGATATTGATTTGAGGAAGGTAAAATGGCCAATTTTTAATGAGGAGACAGATATGGCCAACCCTAATTTGAAGATAGGCATGTTGTTTAGTAATTTTAGGCAGTTTAAAAATCCAGTAAAGAACTACTCAATAAGGAGTAGGAATCAAGTAATTTTTGGTCCAAATACAAAAACAAAATGTAAAGCAAAGTGCAAAAAGGGATGTGAATTTTTTATTTGGGCTTACTTGAAGACATATGATAAGAACACTGTGCAAATCAAGTCTGCAAAGTTTGATCACAATTGCACTAAAGAGCACTATAACAGACATGTTAATGCTAAGTACATTGCCATGAAGTATGTGGAAAGGTTTAGGGCTGATCCAAGTTGGGCAATTCAATGTATTATTCAAACTGTTAAAGAGGATATGGCAGTTGATGTCTCTAGGCTAAAGGCTTGGAGAGCTAGGAACATTGCTTTGAAGTTCATTGATGGTGATGAAAAAGAGCAATTGGGTAGACTGCATGATTACAAACTTGAGTTGCTAAGGAGTAATCCTGGGTCCACAATTGTGCTACATTTGGAGGAACAAGTGTTCAAGGGTTTATATGTTTGTTTTGGTGCCCTAAAGGATGGATTCAAGTATTGCAGACCTTTAATATCAATTGATGGTTGCTGGTTGAAGGAGATTTATGGTGGGCAGCTACTAACAGCTGTGGCAGTTGATGCCAACGACTGTATATATCCAGTTGCTTGGGCAGTTGTTCAAAAGGAGAACAAGGATAACTGGAAATGGTTCCTAGACCTACTAGCAGCTGACTTGGGACTCAACAACAGTCACCACTGGACCTTTGTGAGTGACAGACAGAAGGTACAAGCTTCTAATCCTTTCATTTTAATATTTTTTTAGTATATATGTGAACTAATATATGTTGGAGTTGTTAATTGTGGTTTATTGGTTTTTATGCTTAATTAGGGTTTAATTCGTGCAATTGAAGAGATATTTCTCAATGCAGAACACAGATTTTGTGTTAGACATGTCCACCATAATTTGAAGAAAAATTTTAATACATTAGGACTAAAAAAGTTAGTTTGGGGGGCTGGTAGGGCTAGTTATGTGCCAATGTTCCAGAAAATCATGGATAAAATTGCAGAAATTTCTACAGATGGCCATAACTACATGAACAATATACCCCCCCCCCCCCCCCCCTCATTGGTCTAGGTCACATTTTAGGACAACCCCTAAATGTGACATATTATTAAACAATCTTTGTGAATGTTTTAATAGCTTCATTCTAGAGTCAAGGACTAAGGGAGTTATAACAATGAATGAGATCATTAGGACAAAGTTAATGAAAAGAATTCACAAAAAGAGAGATGCTATGAAAAGAACTGCCAGTCAATATTGTCCTAAGATTATAGCTAAGTTAGAGAAGTCTAAAGAATTCTGCTGGATGTTCAGAACTGAGTGGTCAGGGGGGGATAGGTTTTAGGTGGTTGGTCCTAGGGGGCAGTTTGTGGTTGACATTAAGGACAAAACATGTACTTGTAGGAGGTTTGATTTAACTGGCATACCATGCTGCCATGCAGTGTGTGCAATATGGTATAAGCATGATAATCCTGAGAATTATCTAGATGATTATTACAAGGTCAGTACTTATTTAAAAACATACAGCCACTTGCTAAACCCTACTATTAGCTATGAATTTTGGCCAAGAGCCACAACACCACCTGTGCTATCTCCTGCTCCAGTTCAACCAAAACAGAGAGGCATATTTGTTACAAAGAGGAGATTAGAAGAAGATGAGATGATTGTTGTACTACAAAAGGGCAAAGTAACCAAACAAGGCTCAGTGATGACTTGCACCATTTGTGGAGCTAAAGGCCACAATAAGAGATACCATGGTCATGCCAAATCTACATCAAAACAGCCTAAGATGAAAAAATTACAAGTAAGAGTAATTTCAATTCAAGCTTTTGTATATTAGGTTTCTTTAAAATATAATGAAATTATTATTTTGGTGTTTTACTAGGTACAAAGAAGAGCAAACCAGATAGACCCTACTGACCAACTCCCCAATGACCCTACTGACCAACTCCCTAATGACCCTACTGACCAACTCCCCAACTGCCCAATACTTAGAAAATGATCCAATTGAGACTGCACAGGTAATAAGTTCATTTACTTAACTAAATATATTTGTAATAACCTAATGTATATTTACTTTAACTTATGCAGGTGCAAAATGTAACTCCTTCATTGTCAATCCAAACTGAGTTTGACATACCTAGTCATCTAGTAGATCTAGATGATTTTAATCTTCATTGGACAAGTTTGTCCCAAACTGTTGCAGGAACACAAAGACCTCATCAAAATACAAGAAGCATCAATGAGTTACTAAGTGATATTCCAACTCAATCAAGTGGAGTGAATGAAGACTCCCAGCCGAGTAAGAAGAATGGCAAGGGCAAGACAGTGAAGAACAAGGGCAAGACAATGAAGAACAAGGGCAACAAGCCATTTCTGCCTCCTAGATCTGCATCTCTTTCAACAGCATCAAAGAAAGCTTTTGGATCTAATCCTACTCCAAATGAAAGTTTGGAAAAGGGGAAAGATAAGGTGCAAGCAATAACTAAGAAGGCTAAGAGGAAAGAAAATGTTGAGACTGCAACCTAAAAGAAGAAGAAGCCTTGGATGCCTGCTGGTCTTGGAGACAACAACAAGCCTTAGCTAGGCATTATGATTGTTTAATACATTAGGAACTTGTTTATATGTAGGAACTTTTGTTTTTTGCTTTTAGGACAGATGGTGCTTTTGTGGTCCATAAGACATATTTCACATGCTTGTTTATTGTGCTCAGTGTCAACACTGTTTTTTGATCAGGACCATAAAATCATTTAATTATTTTGTCATGTTCTTGTGTTCCACACTTAATACAAGTTGCTATTTTGTAATTACTTAAAGTGCACTACTTAATACTTTTGCTTAGAATTGTCCTTAGTGTCAACAATGATGTCTTCTACTAGTCCTTTTAACACTAGCCCTGCTTAGAATTGTCCACCATATAGGTTACATGGTTTTCTTAACCATAATTTACCACTGGCTGAATTTATGATTATTCTCTTCTTGAACTTCGATTATGACAATTAGTTGGTTTCAAGTGGTAGTTAGTGTTGCCCATTTTGGGTAATGGTTTTCTTAGATCCTTTTTTCCACCTGTATCAGAATAGTGAATGCTGCCTAGATTTTGGTTTATATCCATCCTTTCCTGAATTCATCAGTAACTAGAATGCACTACTTTTACAGCTTCTTTTAACATGTTCTAAATCTAATTTCTGAATGAGATTGTACATGCAATTTTTTAGAATTTACAATTTGAAGATGATCAACCATATATTTATATCTTTAAAATTTTCTTTGCAGCTTTACAAAAGATCCTATAATTGCTATGAAATAAAATTGAAGTAACTCTATATACAACAAAATTAAGAACAAACAATACATATAAACTTATAAACCTTGTTACTACTTCCGAAATCTAATACCATCAAGCAATTGATTTCTCCAAGCTAATACTTCGGAAAAGAATAGATTCACCTCCTTTCCCAAACCATCCAGCATCTTCTCAAACACCCCCATTTTTCTCCTGAGTTCCTGCGCATCATGCGCCGTTCTTACCGGTATAACAAGAAAGAAGGAAAGCAAATTTGAATCTTTAAGCTCTTTTACATCCTTTAATACACATCCTTTCTCCATCATAACACCACAAATACTTGAATCCAGATTGAGCAAAGAAGGGTTAGACAATACCCCATCTGATTTTCTCATCTCCAAGAATACCTTTGCATCCCCACTCAAACCAGCTAATACAATACTGCATAACCATAATCCTACGCCCCTTAATTCCATCAGGGCTTGAAAAACAACCTCTTCTTTGTCTGAGCTAGATGTTTCTTTCTCATCTTCTTTCTTTTCTTTATATTTAAACTCGTTACCTCCCAGTCTCTTGAACTCGATCGCCTCTAGATGCTCAAACATACTCCACACAATATGTTTGAAAGAACGAAGGAGAGATTTTGGAATGCGAGAATGCTGGGAAGAAGAGAGGAAAGCGGGGAAGAAGAGAGGGGAATAGGAGAGAAGAGGGGAGAGGGAAATAGAATTAGGAACTTTGAGAAATTAAGGATTAATTAGGGGAAATTAGGATAAATTAATGGGATTTTTCCCGCTCAGCGTCATTAATTGACGTGGCACACGCTGAGCGGGCAAAACACCTGAAAAATTCCTACTCAGCATGCCACGTCAGCATCAAATCGATTCAAATTAAAGTCTTGGTACCAAATTGATATATAGTGCCAAGTATTGGTACCAGTTGGGATAATTACCCTTGCAAGTACTAAGGTCCCTAAAATCCATACCGCCTTCCATTCTTCCAATGCAATTGGCGTTGCTCATCCTAAGAACCCAACTAGAAAGCAAGCACATTGCGCTCAATTTCCTATAAAACTAACACGGGTACTCAAAAGCACTACATTACATATGTAAGGATCAACCAAGTACCACAGCCATCAGCATTTTTCCTCCTCTTCCCTTCCCTCACTCTTTCCCCATTTTCTCATCAAAAAAGTTGAGAAGCAAGGGAGAAAGGAGGCGTCACTAGCTTCCACCTCTAGTACAACCCCTTACCGGCATATTCTGGCCAAATCGACACCGGATTCGGATTCCCTGGCCCAAAAACCATAAGACATCCCTTCTTTGCCATCAGGCAGTCATTGTAGAGCTCCTCTATGCCTAACCAGAGATGAAATCTTTCGGCCTCGATCCGGTAGTTTTCGATGAGTTCCAGGCAAAAATAATTACATATTTGGATTCAGCATGTCGTAAGCTTCGCATAAGCACTTTCAGATTCGAATTTCGACACCGTTGACGGTACCAATTTTCGGAATCCAATTTTTCCAGATGCGCAGAGTTTTGAATTTTTGGCTCGGTAAAATTTATTTAGACCTTGAAAATTATTCAAAAATCATTAACTTCATTAATTGTTAATTATAATTAATTAATTAATTTAATTAATTGATAGTTTAATTATAAATATTATGAATTAATTATTATGATTAAGTATTATTTGGTTTTGTGATAATTGTGATTGTGAATAATTAAACTAGATACTAGGAAAATTATTTATGAGTTGTTTATGAAATAAATATTAAAGTTGGACTGTCTGTTACTAATTGTGATATGTGGTGTGTTATGGAGTCGAGAAAATAATGCAGTTATGGGTGACTCGACTCTTGATAAATATGTAATGAATATTTGAAGTGTTTTTAGCAGGTTTTGGACCCGTTATATGGGGGATAAACGTTCGTATTTTATGGAAGATTATGTCGAATACTCAGTATAATTTCTGAGTCGAAATTCTTAGACAGTAAATTCTATGAGTATAGGCTCATGGTTATTTATTAAATATTATTTTTATTGATTGAATTATTCCCGTAAATAGATATTCCATTGATTCAGCCTGCTCCACCCGAGGCATAGGAGCAGAGCAAAAATATTATTAGAACTGTAAGTTAAAGTCATGTAATCACTATACATGTCATGCCTAATTTTAATGCATTGTTTGGATTGACAACCATTATGATTATTATGATTATTATTATAATTAAATTAGTTTTGTTATTATTGATATTTTTTATAAGTAATATTTATTTATTTTTACCATTATAATTTCATAATGGTTATGATTGTTGTTTATACTGCATTTAAATTTATGTCTGTTATATTCGTTGATATTTAATTTTAATACTTAATGATTCATTGAATAAAATTAAGATTATTTCTAATTTACGCTATTTTAAATATTATTAATGTATGATGGTAACGTGATCCAGGATGAGACTGCAGTAGAACATCCTACTTGATGGGTTGCTTCAGGACCATGTGTGTATCTTAGGTAATAGGAAAATATTTGGTGATTTGCTTTGGCCGAGCACAACTCTTTATTGTGATTTGCTGGAGAAAGGTCCCTCGTGCAGTATTGCGCTCTGGGTGCCGACTATATTGGTATTTAAGTGACAAGACTGGATTTAAGAATTCTGGTAGAGCTTTATTCTCTAGGTGCTAGTCTTATTAGAATAAGAGAGTCAAAAAGCTGCTAGAACTGGGTTTAGGATTCTGCTGAAGTACTCGTCCCGTGAGTGTTAAAAATTATATAGTTTTAAATTATGATATGACACGTATTTATCATTATGTAATATTCTATACTATTTAAATAATTATTATATATATATATATATATGATTTTAACTCACTCTTGAGACTGACAGTCTCAACCTAATTTTTCAAGTGTCAACTAGGTCTTCAGCAGTTCTTCTTTTTTGGCAGCCAGACTTCCTTATTTTTCAGGTTTTAATATAATAAATTTTATTTGCAGGACTGACTATTAAAAATCTAGATTCTCCACAGTTGTGATTTTGAAGCTTATTATTTATTTTGGCATGTTAAACCAACCGAGGAGGTAATACTTAATGGTGCCAACGAACCTATTAAATGTATAGTATTTGTATGGTTGAATGTTAGTAATGAAATATTGACATAATGGATAAATATTGTATTAAATTGATTTAGTGATATGTCAGGCTTGCTATGGATTTTGGTGGCCTTAAGCCTACCCATTCCCTAGCGCCGGTCGCGAACCCACAGATCGGTTCGTAAAATTTCCTCTTATTTGTGGGCTCATGACATTTGGGACTTGGATTTGGTTAAATTAAATTTTCTTGCTCATGAAAATGTTCTTATTTTGCAGATGCCTCGCCCTAGTTTTCTATGTGCTAATTGGTATTTTGTTGGCATTTTGATGCTCTAACGAATTGTACTTTACAAAGGGCTTATTTTTTAGTTATATCCTTTAATTATTTTGCTCCTGCCTTTCATGCCAACTCCTATGCTTCATGGAGAGAATTTATTTGGAGTTTTACCCTTCCTCCAAAAATAAAGATTTTCCTTTAACGTACATGTAATCACTTGATTCTTTCAGGTAATAATCTTATAAGTCAGCTTTTTATCACAGCCCGCCTCATCTTGGGCAAGGCAAGGCTTGTCCATGGGCAGAAATATGCCCAACATATGCCCAGCCCAATACTGCTGCCTAGCCCAAGTTGGCTGCCCAAGGAAACCAAGGGAAGGATCTAGAGATTGCTGGAGGATGCAAGGCTTTGTGCTAAGCCAAGGAGCTACTTAGAAACTTCCCTTGTTTGTATATAGAGTAGCTTCCAAAGGAAGCATTGTACATATGTAACGTGTAGAGAATTCTAGAGAATGATTCCTAGCCACAAGTTGAGTAGGTGGGAAGCCTATAAATACCCCCTCCGTTCATCATTTGTAACATACAAGAACAACAAGAACATATAAGAGGAAGGTTGGAAACTTAATAAAGCTCTCCATACTTTTAAAGCTCAAGTGCTCTCAACTCTCAACTCTACCCAAGTCCTAAACTCTTGCTGCCTACTTTGCTCACCTAAAATTGCTCCCAACTCTCATCTAGGCTTACTTAGTTCGACTTTGTTAAGCAAGTTAACTAAGTGTCGCGTAACTTGGGTAACCTCTAAGCCGAAGTTTCGTGATAGGTGGTATCAGAGCAACTGTTTGAATCCTAGGTACCGCTGGTGGAAGTGATTCGAGTGATGGCAAGCGAGGAAGGAATTGTGGCTGCTGCGATGGAAGAGCAACGCACTGAGTAGACCCACGGGCGTGAGGAACATCGATCACAGCCTAAACGGGGGAAATCCAAGGCTCCAGCACGCGAGCCTGTCGAGTCCAGAGTTGCTAGCCTTGAGAAAGATTTGACTAGCGTGACTTCGACTATTGGCGAGCTTAGTGATAAGGTTGACAACCTCATCCATGAAAACATGGAGATCACAAGGGCTGCCAAGGCCATGATCGAAGATCTTGGCAAAGCTTTTTGGGGAAAACTACGCTCTCTTAGAGAAGAGTTCGCTGACCAGCAAAGTACCCTACGAGATGAGCTGAAAGAGCTTCGTAGGGAGATTGATGCTCTTCGTCAAGGTAGTCCACCCTCGACAAGCACAACTGCCACTACTAGTTCCGCTGCCTCGCACGGATTGAAAGTCCCTAAGCCTAGCATGTACAATGGCACGCGCAACGCCACTATGGTGGAAAACTTCTTGTTCGGGCTTGATCAATACTATGAGGCGATGAACGTCACGGATGACTTTTTAAAGATTAGCAATGCTGCCATCTTCTTAAGGGATTCCCCCTAACTCTGGTGGAGAAGGAAACATTCCGATAGGGAGAAGGGACTTTGCATAATCAACACGTAGGAACAGTTGAAGACCGAGCTCCGCAAGCAATTTATGCCTCACAAGGAGTTCACGACTCTCATGCTAGAGATTCCAGACCTAACCGACGATCAGCTCCTCTTTGATTTCAAGGATGGGTTGAAAGATTGGGTAAAGATGGAGCTCGAGCGACGTGGAGTGCAGACCCTTGATGAAGCAATTACCGTAGTGGAGAACCTCAAGGACTAATCTACTCAAGACAAGGGCAAGAAGTCTAGCTCTTCCAAGAGTGGGGGAGGCCAAAAGAGGGACTTCAACAAAGGCAAAGAGAGTGGCTACCAGAAGTTCTCTGGCGGTAACTAAAAGTACGGCAAAGGCGCATCACACAAAGAAAAACCTGCTGCCTCTAAGCCGCCCAAGCCTTGCTTCATTTGCGATGGACCACACTAGGTGAGGAACTGCCCAAATCGAAAGGTGATGAATGCCATCGTGGCAGAATTCAACAAAGATAACTGCCAATAAGAACCCCAAGCTGGCATGGGTTCTCTACAGCATTTAGGTGCGTTGTCAAAGCTCCTCTCTCGCTCAGTCTCCAAGGAGAGAGGCCTGCTTTACGTCGATGCTTTCATTAAGGGCAAAGCTGCCTGCCCCATGCTCGATACGGGTGCTACGCACAACTTCATGGACGTGCACGAGGTGAAGCGCCTAGGCCTGAAGCTGTCCAAAAGAGTCGGCACGATTAAGGCTGTTAATTCGGAGGCAAAGCCTGTGCATGGCATTGCAAAAAATATGAAGGTGCAAGTTGGTTATTGGCAAGGTACGCTAGACTTTACTGTTGTGCCTATGGATGATTTTAAAACTGTTTTTGGTCTAGCATTCTTCTGTAAAGCCTATGCCATTTTGGTCCCTTCCATGAGCTCTCTAGTGATCCTCGACGCTTCCAAGCTTAGAGTGATCCCCTTGAAGAGCATGGCGAAATCCAAACCCGCTATGATTTCTACCTTGCAATTCAAGCGGGGTCTCAAGAACGGGGAGTGTTACGTCGCAACTATGAGGGAGCTCAATGATGAGGACGATGTTGAGCAATCTGCCCCGCATTTGCCACAATCCATCGAAGCAGTCCTTGACGAATACAAGGACGTGATGCCACTGAAGCTGCCGCAAAAGTTGCCACCAAAGCGATATGTGGATCACGACATCGAGCTCGAGCCTGGTGCTAAACCTCCTGCCATGGCACCCTACCGCATGGCACCTCCGAAGCTGGCTGAATTGAGAAAATAGTTCCAAGATCTACTTGAGTCGGGCTATATCCAGCCATCGAAGGCCCATATGGTGCGCCAGTCCTCTTTCAAAAGAAGAAGGACGGTTCGCTACGGATGTGCATAGATTATCGAGCTTTAAACAAGATTACCATCAAGAACAAGTAACCAATTCCCTTGATTGCCGACTTGTTCGATCAATTGGGGAAGGCTCGATATTTCTCAAAGCTGGATTTGAGGTCTGGTTACTACCAAGTCCGCATTGCACCTGGTGATGTGCCGAAGACAGCATGTGTGACTCGATATGGAGCTTTCGAGTTCTTGGTCATGCCTTTCGGCCTCATTAATGCCCCTGCCACTTTCTGCACGCTCATGAACAAGGTACTCCATCCCTTTCTTGATAAGTTTGTGGTTGTTTATTTGGATGACATTGTTGTATACAGCAACAGTCTTGAGGAGAATATGCAACACCTCAAGCAAGTCTTCCAAGTACTCTGCGAACACGAGCTGTACGTGAAGTGTGAGAAATGCTCATTCGCGAGAGAAGAAGTGGAGTTCCTTGGCCATCGAATCAAAGATGGTAGGTTAATGATGGATCCAGCAAAAGTTAAAGCCATCCAAGAATGGCAACCTCCTTCCAAAGTGCCAGAGTTGCGATCTTTTCTTGGGCTGGTGAACTATTATCGGCGGTTCATCAAAGGCTATTCTGCCATTGCCGCTCCATTGACGGAACTACTCAAGAAGAATAAGGTATGGAATTGGGGTGAGGAATGCCAAGCTGCATTCGAAGCCTTGAAGGATGCCGTGTCAATAGAGCCTGTCATGATACTGCCCGACTACGGAAAACCATTTGAGGTGCACACAGATGCCTCAGATTATGCCATTGGAGGCGTCCTTATGCAAGATAGGCACCCTATCGCCTATGAAAGTTGCAAGCTCAATGAAACGGAAAGGCGGTATACTGTCCAAGAGAAGGAAATGGCCCATCGCTTGCATGGAGACATTACTTGCTCGACAGCAAGTTCACTATTTTAACGGACAATGTAGCTACAAGCTATTTTCAGACTCAAAAGAAGTTGAGTCCTAAGCAAGCATGCTGGCAAGATTTCTTAGCCGAATTCGACTACAAGCTTGAATATAAGCCAGGTAAAGCCAACATTGTCGCTGATGCGTTGAGTAGAAAGGCGGAGTTGGCTTCCATTGCTGCTAGCACGCTGAAGAGCGACTTCTTTAGCCGAATCAAGGAAGGAATGCAGCAAGACACTTTGGCCAAGAGCATTATCAAGCTGGCAATCGAGGGAAAAACTCGACGATTATGGGAGAAAGATGGCATTCTCCTCACTGTTGGCAATCGAGTCTATGTGCCGAAGTGGGGAAACCTGCGGAGAGAAATTTTGAAGGAGTGCCATAACTCCTTGTGGGCTGGACATCCCAACATGACTCGCACACTTGCGTTAGTCCAGCAAAACTACTACTGGCCGCAACTTAAGGACGATGTGGAGGACTATGTTCGGACCTGCCTTATATGCCAACAAGACAAGGTGGAACAATAACAGCCTGCTGGCCTACTTGAACCTCTTCCTGTCGCTGAAAGGCTGTGGGAGAGTGTCTCGTGGACTTCATTGTGGCCCTGCCAAAATCCGAAGGGTTCGAAAGTATCATGGTTGTCGTGGATAGATTTAGCAAGTATGCTACTTTTATCCCTACCCGTGATCGCAGGAGTGAGGCAGGCCCGCCTCTTCTTCAAGAATGTTGTGAAGCTGTGGGGCTTACCGAAGAGTATAATCAGTGATAGAGACCCTCGGTTTACCGACAAGTTTTGACGAGAGTTGTTCAAGTTGCTGGGCACAGACCTCAACTTCTTCACAAGCTTTCATCCACAAAGCGACGACCAAACGAAAAGGATTAATGCTTTGCTGGAACTCTACCTAAGGCACTATGTTAGTGCTCACCAACGAGATTGGGCAAAACTGCTTGACGTAGCCCAATTCTCGTATAACCTCCAAAAGAGCGAGTCCACGGGTAAGAGTCCCTTTGAAGTCATTATGGGACAGCAGCCATTGACGCCAAATGCCATTGCTGCTGGCTATGGAGGAGCCAACCCTTCTGCCTATAAGTTTGCAAGGGAATGGTATGAAGAGGCAGATATAACAAGGGCATGCCTCGACAAAGTAGCGAAGCGCTTGAAGAAGTGGGCTGATGTAAAGAGACGCCCCAAGGAATACAGCGCTGGCGACTTGGTGAGGGTGAAGCTGCTGCCTAATCAGTTCAAATCCCTCCGCAAAGTACAAAAGGCTTGGTAAGGCGATATAAAGGCCCGTTCCCAGTCGTAAAACGCGTTGGAGCTGTTGCCTACCAGCTCCAACTGCCCTCGAGATTAAAAATCCATAATGTCTTCCATGTGAGTATGCTTAAGCCATACCACGAAGACAAGGAAGACCCCAGCCGTGGCGAATCTAGAAGAGCTCCAACAACCGTTGTCACCGAGTTCGATAAGGAGATTGAATGCATCATTGTAGATAGAGTGATAAGAAGAAGAGGAGTTCCCAACTACAATGAATACTTGGTGAAGTGGAAAAATTTTCCCGACAGCGAGGTTACGTGGGAACGTGAAGATTTGCTATGGCAATTCCTTGAGCATATCCAAAACTACGAAGCTCAAGGCGCGACGAGGACGTCGAGAGATTGAGTGGGGGAGGGTGTCACAGCCCGCCTCATCTTGGGCAAGGCAAGGCTTGTCCATGGGCAGAAATATGCCCAACATATGCCCAGTCTAATGCTGCTGCCTAGCCCAAGTTGGCTGCCCAAGGAAATCAAGGGAAGGATCTAGAGATTGTTGGAGGATGCAAGGCTTTGTGCCAAGCCAAGGAGCTGCCTAGAAGCTTCACTTGTTTGTACATATAGTAGCTTCCAAAGGAAGCCTTATACATATGTAACTTGTAGAGAATTCTAGAAGAATGATTCCTAGCCACAAGTTGAGGAGGTGGGAAGCCTATAAATACCCCCTCCATCCATCATTTGTAACATACAAGAACAACAAGAACATACAAGAGAAAGGTTGGAAACTTAATAAAGCTCTCCATACTTTCAAAGTTCAAGTGCTCTCAACTCTCTACCCTACCCAAGTTCTAAACCCCTGTTGCCTACTTTGCTCACGTAAAATTGCTCCCAACTCTCATCTAAACTTACTTAGTTTGACTTTGTCAAGTAAGTTAACTAAGTGCCGCGCGACTTGGCTAATCTCTAAACCGAAGTTTTGTGACATTTTGCCCCGTACAACCTATCAACGATAGCTAAGGAATAATTTAAGCTCAAGAGAGTTGTGAGAAGGATGGAAAAAAGGAGTCACTTGGAAACTTGGAAGAATAGCTTTGATTATCCAAGAAAGCTTTAAAAAGAATGGGTGGAGTTTACAAAGCTTATCTAAGGTTTCTCTAGCATTCTAGGTGTTTGAGACAATGCTTAAGATGTCCTATTTATAGCCTAAGATAAATTTTAATATTTAATATTAATTTATAAAATTTTAAAAATAATAACAAACTAACTAGTTTTAAATTTTTTAATTTTTTTAAATTCTAAAATTTTATTAATAAAATAATACAAAATTATTTGTTAATTTATTTTAATACTATTTAAATTAATATATCAATATAATTGATATTATAATTTTTAAGATTAAAAACTTATTACATAATTAAAAATTTATTTTATTATTGAATATAATATTAAGAACATAATTTAAGATGTTATTTTTTAAAATAAAATTATTATCTAATTATAGAATTTATTTATTAGTTAATATAATATTAAAATATAATTAATATGCTATTTTTTAGGATTAGAGTGAGTGTTTAATTAGAATATAATTTATGAATTAATAAATTAATAGATAAAATTATAAAATTACATATAAATTTGAATCACATGTGTTAAAAATAAATACACATGTCAAAATAAAATTTTATATTTTAAAAATTAAATATACGTATAAAAAAAATTTTAATTCTAAAAAATTAATATATACATAAATTAGCAAAAGATATTTAGTGACTGAAATGCTTTTGAGAAAAGAATATTTTAGATATTTTAATCCATTTTGCTTTTATAAAAAATTAAATTCCATATTAATATGTCAGAACTCAGAATTATATAAAAGGCTTAGTTTAATTTTAAATTTATTTTTCTAAACTAAGATCTAATTCCAAAAACTTATCAAGTAATTTTATTATATAAAAATTATATACAAGTTATTTTATTCATATTAACTTGAGAAAATCAAAACTATTGAGATGGAACAAAATTATAAAGGGTTGTTTGCCTTTAAGAAGAAAATTATTGAACTTACGAATAATGTAAAAGTAAAGGGATTTGAATTTCAGAATATTTTCACCAAAGAAAAAATAAAATTTCGAAGAAAGAAAATTAATACAATTTATTTTCTTTTCTTTTCCTCTCTCCACATCACCGTACCGAAATAAAACCCTTCCAAAATCCTAAAACCTTCGTTTTCCGCCCTTTTCTTGTCAAAACCCCAAATTCTGCAATTCCCTAGATTAATAAAAATGTCGATGTCGAAGAGCTCCAAGATGCTCCAACACATAAACTACAGAATGCGAGTCACAATTCAAGACGGCCGTCAACTAGTAGGCAAATTCATGGCATTCGATCGCCACATGAATTTAGTCCTCGGTGACTGCGAGGAGTTTCGCAAACTTCCACCAGCCAAAGGCAAAAAGAACAACGAAGAGCGCGAAGACCGCCGGACTCTCGGCCTCGTTCTCCTCCGCGGCGAAGAAGTTATTTCCATGACCGTCGAAGGCCCACCTCCTCAAGAAGAGTCGCGCGCTAAGGCTGTTTCTGCTACTGCCGTTGCGGGACCCGGCATTGGACGCGCTGCTGGCCGTGGGATTCCTACTGCTCCTCTTATTCAAGCTCAGCCTGGTCTTGCTGGTCCCGTCAGAGGTGTTGGTGGCCCCGCTCCTGGTATGATGCAGCCTCAGATCTCGCGTCCTCCGGTCCCGCAACTTTCTGCTCCTCCTATGAGTTATCCACCGCCTGTTATTAGGCCACCTGGACAGATGGCTTTCCCTGGTCAAGGTCCTCCACCTATGGGGCGCGGTCCACCTCTTCCTCAGTTTGGTGCTAGGCCTCCACCACCTGGTCAGGGTTTTCCCATGCCTCCTCCTCCACATTTCGGGCAAAGACCCATGGGAATGCCTCCGCAGCCACAGGGCGGTCCACCGCCTATGATGAGAGGACCTCCTGCTCCGCCAAGACCTGGAATGGCACCACCTCCTCGTCCAGGGATGCCTCCTCCACCTGGTTATGGACCTCCTCGTCCCGGTATGCCTCCTCCTCATAATCCACAACAGCAGAATCAGCAGCAGTAATTATAGGTATTGGCTATTGCTACTCTTTCTTTGTAAATTTCTGAATCATGTGGTTGTTGATATTATTGCTTGTTATTTCGGGTATGTTTATATATGGAATATGGAGCAGTGAATTATTGATAATTTCTAGCTTTGCAATTAGCTCCGTTCCTTTAGATATGATGCTTTAGTGTCTATTTGGCAAATTTATACTTTTAATTAGTCTTGACGAACCCTTTGGTCAATCTACATATACAACTATACAAGTGTACAGTGTCCTCTCTCAATCATTTATACACTGCATTAAGTTATTTTACTCGTATCTCTGTTTGTGCAACATGAATTCAGTAATAAGTGTGCTTTCCATGATAAGAACTAGTTTTTATAGGATTCTTCCTTAACTATTCTTACAGCTTGTTGTGTAAACATGAAAAATTGGTGAGTTAGTTGTCCAACCCGGGGATAAGTTAGTGTAGCTAGATTCTCTTACTTTTGTGTATGAAAGATGTGAAGGACATTATGGAACATATAAAGGCAATTACTTACTGCACTAGTAAGAGTCCTAAACTCTAGAGATACTACTGAGAATGAAAATCGTGGATTCAAGAAATGTTGAGACTTTCTCAAGACTAATGGACTTTGCTAATTGCTTGTCAAAGGTTTGTCCATTGCTGAGTTACTACAAGGTTTAGCAATGTGTACATAGACTAGTTAAGGTGGGTTGGAAGAGATTGGGAATGAATGCCAAAATAATTTGATTTGAGATTAATATTTCCCCTTGATGAAATTCAATCTTCCATTAACCTGATTGCATGAGGGTTTGATTCAGGAATGGAATTGCCAACTGAACTAAGGCACCCAAATCCAAACCTGAGCATGTTAGAGGTGATCATAGGATCTGATCCTGTTCCAAGCTTGGTTGGGGTCCTCTACTATTCCAATCATCCCTTCACCTTTCTTTTGCTATTTGTTGACAGGACTTGGGGTTGGACACAATTGGCAAATTGATATCAATCCCGAATTTTCCATTTCTTTTATTTCTTCTGCCTGTTACACTTTGACCTCAGTTAATATGCTGAGTCTACGTATCTTTTATGTGCTTAATAGATTGCAATAGTTGAGCTTATTTTCAGAGTTGGAGCTATCTGGATTCCAGTTTTGTAGCACTTTGCTTTTATTGATGATGGAGATGGGGTTGGGACCACCGGCCTAACGAATTTGCTACTTGATCCATCTTTTTGGCTGGACAACTAGATGTTGTGTTTGCAATAGTTGAGCTTATTTTCAGAGTTGGAGCTGTCTGGATTCCAGTGTTGTAGCACTTTGCTTTTATTGATGATGGAGATGGAGTTGGGACCACAGGCCTAATGAATTTGCTACTTAATCCATCTTTTTGGCTGGACGACTAGATGTTGTTTTTAATCATTTCTAGATGACAACCAAGCCCATAGTGCCATTTAGATAGGCTTGACCTGCGTGTATAATAGGCATATTAGTTGATCAAACTGAGTTTGATTTCAAGCGCTTCTGTCAATCGTTCTTACTAGTGAAGCTTCTTCAGATGGCTATACTAAATTCTTATGTATTTATTTGTTCAAGGAATTCATTTGACTTTATAGCTTTGTTTGATTTTAGTGTCAAGGACTTGCTTTGCCAATACTTATTGGGAATCATCAAGTGGATATTTTTCTAATAAATACGCTTTATTTATTAATATGCAATGTTTCGGTTCTAAATTGCTTGTTACATTTTACTTCCATACGTCTGTGAGTATTTCGCTTGTAGTTTGAAATTCACCCCAGCCATATCAATTTGTTTTCAGGCTCATTTTAGTGTGCTGTGAAAATTCTCAGATGAAGATAGCAAAAGGGTTCTCTCAACTGGTGAAGTATTGTTTTGACTTTCCTTTGTTGCTGCAACATCTAGTTTAACGTTGGGTGGTTCTGCAGTGGTTTGAGCTAATGTGTATCCTTCTCCTATTGCAGTCTAGGATTTTGAGCTAATGCTGTAATGGTACTATATTTTTTGTTGGCTTAGTATTTCATACCAAAGGCTATTGTAGCACAGATGATCATCACAATACTTCTCAGCAGTGAAGCATTTTAATTGAATTTATGCAAGAGAATATTCTGGATTTTGGGTACACATCATTCTCTCCTGCTCTATTTTTATTCCTGCCATATATTTGTCTGCTGCATAATGCATTTGTCTTGAGGCTGATTTTATGGTTTCTTGCTGGATAAATTGAAGTGATATTTCTGTGTATTTGATGGGCTGGCCCTGTTTCCATTTCCTGATGCATCCATCTTATGAACTGATTATTCTATGTTTAAAATACATTCATCTGTTATCTTTGCTAGACTTGGATTTTGTTAATCATGATGTTTAATATGCGCTCGTTATGCGTGTTAAAAGTAGCCAATCCTGATTATCATTTGTACTCTGTTGTGGATGGGAATTGGCAAATGACTGCAGATGTCTGCAGGATCATGTGGACCTTCTTATTGATAAAAGAAAAATATCTTGAAATAAAAGTCAATACTCAAGGGCATTATAACATGACAAGGAAAGCTACAGAAATAAGTGGACTAAACTTTAATTATTACGAGCACTATTAATTACAGGAAATGAAAGTTCGTGTAGGACCACTGATGGTATTCCACCAAAACAATATTGAATCAACTTAACTGGTTTAACTGTGAGCTGAGCTGGGTGAAAAAAGAAAAATTCCAAACATCCATTTGATAGATGAAAATAAAAAAAAACTCAATTCATTCTGCATGCAAGTATAGATTTTCTCCAAACAAACCCATATATAATGTAAAGGCAGTCAAAAGTTTGCTGGTCGAAGGCGAACAGGAAGACCCTTTTCAGGAGTTGGCATCATGTCACCAAAAATCTTTTCCCCAGGAATTTCCAACTCCCACTTAAACCTCTTGATAACATGGTGGACAAAGGTTAGAATTGCTAATCTAGCATACTCTTTTCCAGGACACGTTCTGGGTCCTCCTCCGAAGGGTACAAATGCGTAGGGTGGAATTGCTTTATCATCATCATATCTTGATGGATCAAATTCCTCAGGATTTGGGAAGTATTCCGGGTTCTTGTTTGTTGTTGTAACAGTCCAATATATCTGCAGTTTTGAAGAAAAGAAAAAACAATAAAACAATCAAGATTATTGTGGTGCCAAGTACACAAGATATAATAATGAAGTTGAAATAGACTGGCAATTTTAATATAGTAAACCATAATGAACATTAGTAAATGTCAAAGAATGATATGATATTATAGCTTAATACGCAAGTCTTAGTTAAATATTAATTAAGATAGATTAGATGTAATAATCATGAATAGGAAGGGATGTGGACATTTACCTTCCACCCCTTTGGAATGGTATAACCAGCATAAGTAAAGTCAGTTATGGCCTCTCTAAAGGTTCCTTGAAGTGGAGGTGTAAGTCTCATCACTTCATTCACTGCATTCCATGTGTATTTCATTTTCTGTACGTCTTCCCATTGCAGCACCTCTCCTTCCTTCTTAGCTGAGGCTACCTCCCTTTGCTCTGGTTTCATTTTAATTTATGTGAGTTACAGTTGTTCATAACATACAGTATAGCCTAAAAACATTCAGGTAATTCTTGCTCATTCTAGATATATATATCAAATGAATACGTATGTATTAGGATTTTATAGTTTCTGTATGTGCCGCTCATCTATTAATCTAGTGTATAAATGAAGAAATATTCTTAAGATTAGACAAAAAAATCGTTATAAAAGTTTGATTTCCTAATGGCACGACCCCTGTTGATTATTCCTATTAGTTATATTAAATATGATCTTTTCTCTAAATATTAGTAGCAACACTGCCAGGAAGAGAAGAAATGATGTTTACCTTCAAGAATCTTCTTGTAGATATCAGGCCTCTCACCAACATATTTCATAAAGAAAGTTATGGAGGTAGCCACAGTACTGTACCCTGCAGTTAATAAACCCATCATCTTGTCAGCAATCTCAGCCTCAGGCATGAATTTACCAGAAGGGTCGGAGGCGACAATCATATGCGAAAGGATGTCTTGCATGGGTGCTCCTGCTGCTATGGCTTCCTTCTTCTGCTTAACAACTGCTATTAGTTCCTTGCGGATAGCAGTAACAGCTTTCTTGGCTCTGTAGAATATAGTTCCAGGAAAGTTTACTGTGATAGAATGCATCCCAACAGTAATATCATCAAAATGACCAACAAGTCTGGCGATTCGCTCAGGATCTTCTGTCCCTAAGAAAAATCTACAGGCGAGAGTTAATGTTAAAGTCTTGGAGAAAGGAAAGACTTTGACAGAATCTTTTCCTTCCCAATGATTTCTCATTTGCTGCTGTGTTATGGAATCCATTTTCGCCAAGTACCTCACTAACGCCTCAGGTTTCAAGAACGCAGGCGATGCTCTCAGGTTCTTAAGCTCAGCTTCCTTCGGAGGAGCTTTATTTTGATAGGAAGAACGAAAGAGTTTCTGCATGGAATGAGGACGGAACACAGTGAAAAGTTTCTGTTCATTGGAGAAGAGAAATTTGTGTCCATTAGGCCCACAGATGACAGCAGTTTTCTCCCCAAGGATCTTGGTTTTGAAAATATCATGGGAGTACTTTTCCATTCTCTTAAACACGAAATTTTCTGGCTTGCCAAACAAGAACTCGAGTGTTTCTCCTATGATTGGCCATCCCATGCTTCCTGGTGGCAGTTTCTTGAAACTGTCATTACTGAATAGATACCTGAATACAAAGACAAGAAAAGAAACAGAGGCTAAAATACAAGTAATCAGAAAGACTTCCATAGTTTGATTAACTTTCCTAACTATAGAAAAGATAACACTGAATGAATTATGGTATGCACAGAGTAGGTGTGGCAAGATTAAGCTTTGTACAGGCAGCAAATATATATATATAACATCGGGTATGCATATACCGTCAGATTAAATTTATAGGTGCTTTACAAATAACATCGAAATATGCAACTACCGTCGGATTAAATTTATAGGTGCAAACTAATAAAAATATTAATTTAATTACTGGTTGATATCCTGGGAAGATGCAGCCAGATATCCCTACCCTTGTAGCTTAATTTAATTTTTAATTTATGTATGTCCAAATCAATTACAGGGTTTTTTGACTAGGAATTATAAGATGGAAAAACTAATTTAAAAATTAATTTAATTTCTTTTCTTGAGCTGACCAACAAAAAAGATATATATCAAATAAAATAAAATGAAGACTAAATCTTCATGTGCTGTATTTAGAGATTTCTTTCTAAAGAAAAAAAAATATTTAGGTTTGTTTGACTTAGTTTAATGGATCTTTTAAACAATAAAAAATTAAGATATTTTATAGATTAGCTAAAACAAATTCAAAAAGTAAGATAGTTAATGTTGAACAAGTTTGTTGGTTTAGTTTTCAATGTGTTTTTTATATTACATGAAAATGAATATATGCATAATTTTCAATGCATTCCGGCCCCATATGATTATATGCATAATTTGATTTTATTTTTTAAAGAAATTTCATGAGAATTTTGTTTTTCTAAAAAAAATTACTTTTACGGTCACAATATATATATATATATATAAAAGTCCTTTTTTTATACATAATTTTTTAATAAAATTTATAAATTTCAGCCTTACATGATTCAAAGTTTACATATGGCTCTCTCTCTCTCTCTATATAGATATATACTTCTAAAAGAACTAAATTAAATATATGAATTGCAGCCTTACATCATTACAAGTATACATATGGCTTCTTATGCATATATATTTCTTTTACTGCCTATGCAAACATCCATTTTGCTCTCAATTGTAATTAATTTCTTAACATATTTAAAACAACATGCATATTTTATTTTGATCCGACATTATTAAAATTCATATTTCATTTCAAATTCAATAAAAAAAAAACGATACAACAGAAATAACTATTCTCTTATTCTTATTATAAAAACAGTAACTCATCTAATATAAAAAAAATTAATACTATTCGAGTTAAATCTCAAATATAAAAGAAAATATAATTAAATAATTTTATTTTTTTTATCTATTATATCAGAAAAGGTTGGATACGAACCCGAATTTCACCGTCCGGCGTTAGCTCATTCTTGACCGGCAAACCGTAGCCTGGTGGTTGTTTAAACAAATAATTCTATTTCAAAAAAGAAAGTGTTATCATCATTTAATAAAAGAATACAAATTGTAATGAATTCCTTCTGCTAATTAAACAATTTGTGATGCAAACCATGCATATACATATTCTTATTCTCATTCTTCAAAAAGCAAAAGAAAGACATTGGACAATAACATAATAATAGGGTCCGAGTCTCATTCCACTGGTCGTTTCATTAGTTGTGTTTCTTTCTTTTTATTTCTTTATTATAAAAATTATGTATATATATATATATATATATATATGTTGGTAGGTGCATGCCAAATTCAAGTTGACGTTCACAATATATAATACCTTCTGTATTAGCTGTGGGAATTAAAATATTGTCTATGATTAATTAATTGATGAACTTGTTAGGACCATTATTTATTAAATCAGTTTGATTTAGAAGTAATATTGACATTTACATCCTCTTTTACACTATGTAGGCCAAATCACCCCCAATGAGCAGAAATTTTATTTCTTTTCCTTTTTTTTCCAGGATTCGGATATAAATAACAATGCTAAAGTTTTTTTTGTCAACTAAAGAGAGAGAGAGAGAGAGAGACGACCATCTATAGCAACTTTCGTTGGGTGTGGTCAAATGAGGTGGCTTCCATTGTGGAATGTTCGAAGAGCCATAGCCCGTACCACAGTATTAACTTGGAGACCAAGGGAAATAGACCCAACAAATGCTTGATCTGGATTGTCTTGTTAGAGGCATAAATACCTTAAAGAACCGCCCTTCTAAGGACTCAGAACTGGACTCTTATAGCATGGTGGAAGCACCTTTTGCCACTAGACTACCTTCCTTAGTGGTAATAATAATATTTATTAATTTAAAATATAGAGGTGTCATCGAATTAGATTGAGTCATTTCAAAATTATTCAGCGGATTATAAAATTTATTCTTAACTCAATTAAAATCAAATTAAATTTGAACATTTTTTTTAATCCAATTGGAGTAAATCATGACATGTTTTGTATATACATATTATAAAAATAAAGGAAAGCTAAAGTTCAAAAATGTGAAAAGACTATTTTACACGGTTACAATCTAAATTTGGTCGGTTCCATTCGAAAGAAGCAAGAAAATAAATAAATAAATAATTCAGAATAAAGTGAATATAGAAATGACCACATAATCCTTGTCTATACGAGTGAAACCTGTTATAAATTAAGGTGATTTCTATTATTATTTTATTTAAAAAAGTAATTATATTGTGTTTTAAAAATTATTATTTTAATCCAAGAGCATGTAAATGAGATAGCAACGGTCTTTTCTAACTTAATTAAAATATCGAGTTCGAGTTTTAGATATGCAGCTGTGTTAAAATTTTTAAAATAATACTTTACCACTTGCAAAAGTCCTACCCGACATGTTTTAGATTACTAAATAAAAAAAAACTATTTTTTTATGAATATATTCAATCTTATTTATCAAAAATCTATATTTAAAAATGACTGATAACTAATTGATTCCTTCTAAAATTTTATACATTTTTCACAATTCTTATTCTTTATAAAAATTATAATATTAT
Organism: Ricinus communis; assembly: GCF_019578655.1. Taxonomy (NCBI): domain Eukaryota; kingdom Viridiplantae; phylum Streptophyta; class Magnoliopsida; order Malpighiales; family Euphorbiaceae; genus Ricinus; species Ricinus communis. The sequence goes on along the minus strand of NC_063259.1, from coordinate 20,878,731 downwards.
GAAACTATAATTATTTTCATATAAGTTAATAATGTACAAAAAATATTGGTAATTTTATGAAAAGCAATAACCATTGAGGTTATGACTCTTAGTTTATCTCATTTTATATAATTATCATTGTTACAATTATTAAAACTTGTAACAAATTATTGGACATACCTAACAAATCTGAATGAAATGTATTCATAAAGATTAATTGATAGAAGATTATCATACCCAAAAAGGTCAAAGTTTCAATGGTAGAAACTAATTCATATTTGCAAATTTAGTAACAAAAACACTGAACAAAAACAATTGTATATGAAATAGAGATGCAGAGATAAAATTTACCCACAAGATTAATCAGTGACTAATTAACTTTACATTATTTATTTAAACACTTGTGTGTATGAGGAGTTTTCATACATGCTTAGCATTTTCTGGTGTACAATTTTTGACCAAGACTGCTGTCATAATTGATTAGTGGTTCTTAATTAACCAAAATTATAATTAAAATGGGATTAGGTATAGATTTCTGGGTCATAAGAAACACCATTTTTTATTTTATTTTTAATTTTTTTGATGTTGGATGGTTTACCGAAGATCAAGCAAAATATGCTTATGGTGAGAGTTGGACTACTTCTAATCTTTTAATTCCGTTTGGCATAGTGGTAGACAAAAATGCTTTTATATTATTTAAATACTTAAGAGTTTTGAAAATATATTTTTTTTTTAAAAGAACATAAATTAATTTTTTTTAAATAATAAAAATATTTTATTGAAATCAACATATTCAATTTAATATTTAATTTTTTTAAAACATAAAAACTCTAAACAAAGCATATATTGCCGTTCACATGTTGGAAGTCTAGATGGTCTTCAAGTCATGTGCAAGTGCAGGCCATTACTATACATACATAAATGGATCTCTTTGACCATTGGAAATATTTGATGTATCTTGAAAAATCTTATATAATTGAATTACATGGTACCCATGTCAAACGGCTACTTTTTTACAGTTTAAATTAGTAGAAGAACTCATAAAAGTAATAAATTAATTAAAATAATATCAATTCATATATATTTTAAAAATAAACTTTGCAATTGAACTATCTATTATTGTTAAAGTAGTAGCTAATTTCATTCTTTTAACTATTTCCGGAAGAATTTAAGCCTAATGATATCAAAAATTTAAATATTTATCTTCTTTTACAAATTTATCTCTTTTTTTTAAATTTTTATTTAAATGGCCTGACTTGGCTAATTGATTGGGATTGTAGTCAAATTAAAATCTCGGTTAAAATTGATGCTACTCTCTTAACTCTAAATACTAATCTCTTTTTACTTTATCAATATTATTTATCTCATAAAAAAATACATAAAATTATGACGAAAATGAAGAAAGAAATAATTTTATCATTTGTTCTTCTTCTTGATTCATGATTTTCACTTGTCATTTACTTTTATGTTCATCTATAACCTGATCTTGATCACTCGTGTGAGATGTGTAAATATATATAACAATAATGTGTTGTTGATAATGACACGAGATTTTAATTTAGCTATAATTGCAACCAATTAGTCAAATCGAGCCATTTAAGTAAAAATTAAAAAGATATACCAAATTCGCAATTGGATGTAAATGTTTGAATTTTTGATGTCATTAGGCCAAGAATTTATACATTGATATAACCTGGTGAGTTAATTTTTTTTTTTTTAAAAAGTCACTCTTATTCTCTATTAGAAAAATCTATAATTATCATTTTAGGATTTTCAATTATCACATAAAATTTCTATTTCAGTACTAATTTGGATTAAATAACAAGCTAATGAAGTTCTCTTTTTATTATTGAATTTTTCAATCAAATTCATGGTAATACTTATAATAATTAATTTGACAGGTCCCGATACACTCCAATTCAATGCTTCCTCTATACCTAATAAAACCTACTCCTTCAACTTATTAAAAATAATAGAGTTTCATATAATTTTAATACTTAGCAATAACAATTAAAAGTAATCATAAAAATTTAAATATTTATTTATTTATTTATGAGGTAGGTCGACCGCTATTTTTTCAATACAAAAATAATTATATATCATCCTTTAAATAAATAATATAATAACCATTTTTCTCAAAAAGTAATAGAAGAAAAGAGTTTGTGCACCAACATCTACCATAAAAGACGAAGCCATAATATATGAAAAGACCCAATTCCAACACAATTACTCCGATTAGCTCTTTTGTGTGGTATTCCAACAAAACCTTTAATTAGGTCAACACATGAATTTCCATTGGAAAATATGATGTTAAATCCTTTTTTTTTTTTTGAATTTAAGGTATTTATTTATATAATAAAATATGTGAACTTTTTCTCTTTAGAATTATATTCTTATGAATTTAAATTTTTATTCTTAAATATTCTATCTTTTTTTTTTCTACTAAAAGAACGGACCTTAAAAATAAATTTAATAAAACTTATAAATCCAATATCAAATTAATTAGATTTCTTATCAAATTAATTGTTTTTCTTCTCAGTAATTTTTTTTATAAAAGTTAATTTTCTTGTACTTTAATGTAATTTCCTTGGTGCTGCAGGGATCATTATAGGTTTATAAAGAAGAATGGAACTAGTCCTAAATGAACCCTGCAGTAAATCAATATGCTGGAACTGTGAAATTCTAGAATTATGTATTGGGTTTTGCTAAATTAGTAATATACTATTATACAAATTTATTTAAATTATAAATATGATCAGTCGATATTATTTTAATGTAACTTTATATATCATTTTATTAACTTCAATTATCAGTAAATTAAATATAATTTTCATTAATTTATATAAACTATTATTATATAAGTAAATCATTTTTTTCTTATTTAAAGAAAAGCTAAGAACACCTAATAAAACGGCTAGAAGCAATGCCCACAACATCCTTAAATAGCAGCTGCTAATAAAAAAAAAAAAAATAGCAGCAGAATGCACATCACATGCTTCAGCGAGACCATCCAAAATCGATATAAATATTCATTAGGGAAAATGGTATTTTAATTAGCTATCGGTGTTAAATTTTAAATTAGAAAATATTTAGTAAATTGATTAATTAAATTAATTGTGTTAGGACTAAATTAGAAATTTATTTTGAGATAACGATTAAAAGTATAATTTTATTAATATGGGATTTTAATGAAAATTTGTATGTTTGGTATTCTTGTAATTACATATGCCGGCAAGGGCTTTTTGATAATTTTACATTTAAAAGCAAGGGTAAATATATAATTATATATTTTCAATAATTTTAATTTGGCCCAAATTAAATAGTTAGGAGCTTAATTGAAAAGCTAAATAAAAGTTTAAGGGTTAATTGAAAATTTTGCAGGATGAAATTGTTGTAATTAAACAAAGTTGAGGGACCAAATCGTAAGGAAGAAAAGTTAAGGGGCCCAAAGTCGATATGGAGGGAAAAAGAAAAGAAAAGAAAAGAAGAGAAGAAGGAGGAGGAGGAGGAAGACATCGGGGAGAAGAGAGAATGAGGAAGATCGGGCGGCGTCGACCGTTGGGGCGCGCAGCGGAGCGGGCTGGAAGTGCTGCTGGCATCGGCAAGCGCGATGGTGGTGTCGACAGCTTCAGAAAACGGCGGCGACGACGGTGAGCGCGAAGAAAGTTGCAGCGGCTTCTGGACGCCATTTCGGGCGTTTTCGGCTGCTTTAGCGGCTGAGTCGGGTGGCGATCGACTCCCCTTGGCCTGGGCTTCTTTTTGGTGGTGGCGGCATCGGCTTTGATGGCCGGAGGAGGGCGTTCCAGCGAGGAGTTGGCAGCTGCGTTTTTTGGCTTTTCTGGCAAGCTCCGGTGAGGGATGGATGATCGGAGGGCATATCCGGACTCTCCTCAGCTCAAGCTTTCCAATGGCACTAGTTTCGTGGAGATCATACTCCGTTCAAAAATCGACAGCCGAGATCGTCCATAAGTTCCTCCGGATGATCGGGGATCGGATCGGAAGATCGGAAGTGGGGATCGTCATCAGTGAGTCGTTTCGAGTCCATTGGTATATTCAGATCGTCGATCAGACTCCAGCTGCTGGAGGCAAGTTGACTGAGTGATCAAATATCTCGGTAATTCTCTGGCCCGTTGATTTTAGAGTTTATTGGTAAAATTTATGTATTTATTGAATTGTGTTGAGCATTAGAAACTATTGTGACTTAAAATAATTATTTGTCGGACTGTCTGCCATAGGTCGTGATTTATGATGTGTGTTGGAGTCAGAAAAAATAGTGAAGTCTTGGGAACCCGACTCCCGTTAAAATAAATTGTTGAATATTTGAAGTGTTTTCTGGCAGGTCCTGGACCTATTTACGGGGGATAAATGTCTGTACTTTAGGGGAGGTTCTGCCGAATTTTTGGTAGAATTTACCCGAGTCGAGATTTTTAGACAGTTAGTTCTAGGAATCTAGACCTAGGATTAATGGTCAAATGTTTCAACATTATTGATTAATTGTTTTCCGTGATTAGATAACCCGTCAGTTCGGCTCGCTCTACCTGAGGCATCGGAGCAGAGCTAGGAGGTCGTCCAAGCCGTGAGTTAAGTCATATATCTGTTTACATGTGTTATGCTGAGATTTTACGAAATAATTTTGATTACATGATATAATACTTTAATTAGTTATTTTAATCGCTATTTATATAAGTTTCATTTTCTGCATTATGATTTTATTGTTTCGTGTTGACTCGGGATGGGACGACTGTAGAGAATGCTATTTGATGAGTGCACCGGTATGAATCCGAGACTGATAGCAAAGGGGTAAAAGGATAAATTTTAAAAGGTAAATTTAGGACTTGACTTGGTCGAGCATTGCTCTCTGGACTTAGTAGAGTGTGTTTGCCGGAGTAAAGGTCCCTAGTCGAGTATTGCTCTCTGGGTGTCGGCTTATTTGAAAACTTAAGTGACTGTATTGGATTTAAGGTCCCCGGTCAAGCTTCGCTCTCTAGGCGCCAGTCTTATTGGAGTAAGAGAGTCGAAAGGCTAAGAGTGTTAGTGATAATTAAGTGGCTGAACTAGATTTAAGGACCCTGGTTGAGTTTTGCTCTCTGGGCGCCAGTTCCGTTAGAATGAGAGAGTCAAGATGTTAGTGTTGAGATTAGGGTTCGGCTGAGATACTCCGTCCCGTAGTATGTGGAAGGCTTATTTGGAAACTTAAGTGACTGTATTGGATTTAAGGTCCCCGGTCGAGCTTCACTCTCTAAGCGCCAGTCTTATTGGAGTAAGAGAGTCGAAATGCTAAGAGTGTTAGTAATAATTAAGTGGCTGAACTAGATTTAAGGACCCTGGTCGAGTTTTGCTCTCTGGGCTCCAGTTCTGTTAGAATGAGAGAGTCAATATGTTAGTGTTGAGATTAGGGTTCTGCTGAGGTACTCCGTCACGTAGTATGTGGAAGTTATTTTTATTTAAGCATGGCATGACACATTTATTTTTGCATGAATTAATATTTATTTCAAATTAAATAAATATGTTATTGAAGTGTTTATAATTATTTTTGGATATATGATTTTAACTCACTCTCGAGACTGACAGTCTCAATTTTACTGTTTTTCAGATATGTGATTGTTAGTCTTCCCGCAATTCTTATCTAGCAACCCAACTCCTTCATCATCGGGTGATGTATTTGATTTGGTATGTTTGACTTGTAAAATTTTAGATTCTCCGCAGTAAAAGTAATAGACTTATTAGTTGTAATTTTATATAGTTTCGGGTCTTGCCTAATTCTATTAGTAGACCGAATTAAATATGTAGAATTTAATGGTTAAGATAAATTGTGACATCAGTGTTATCAGATGAGATTTAATTAAGTTTGTGCATGGTCAGGCTTACTACGGGATTCGGTGGGCTTATGCCTATCCATTATCTAGTGCCGGTCACAGGCCCACAGGTCGGGTCGTGACAAACATCAACCTGACGACTTCTCGAGGCAACTTGGGTTGGGAGGCAATTGGCAGATGCTCGCCATACAAGATTCTTAACCTTCCCAAGAACCTTTAGCTGCCAGGTTTTCTGCCATGGGGTAGGAGCAGCTTGATGAATAATAAAACAACTTTTTAACATCTTATAATAGCCATTCTTAACAAAATAGGTGCCTTTCCTATCGCCACTCCATATTAGCATATCATCATGATGACAAATACTCAATGGAATAGACACAATTAGATCTCTATCTTGGGCAGAGAATAGAGCGTCAGTCAGAGCAAAATTCCACCTAGCATTTGGAAGGATAAATGAATCGTAGTACCTTCCATACCTTCAATACAAGGAGTTACAACAGTTAGATTATCCTCGTAAGGTAACCAAGCATCACCCCATACTTTAATCCTTTCCCCTAAACCAATCCTCCACCTAGTTCCACATCGGATTAAGTTTTGGGCAGCTATCAAACTTCTCCAAGAATAGCTCGGATTTGAACCCAATTTAGCTTTAAGAAATGAGCAAGAAGGGTAATATCGGGCTTTGTGAACACGAAAACAAAAAATTTGGAGCATTTAGAAGCCTCCAGCCTTATTTTGCAATGTTAAATTCATATAATCTGAGAAAGCTCAAGCCCCCAGCATTCTTATGCGCACTTAGTGATTGCCCAGATTTCCATTTAATACCAAAAGAGTCTCTGTTTGTTGATCCCCACCAGAAGTTGTTCATCATTCGTTCAATGTCTTTACATAAACCTATGGGTAACATAAAGAAAATCATAATATAAGACAGTATTGCTTGGATCGCTGTCTTGAGTAGTATTTCTTTACCTGACGGAGATAACTTCTTATCCTACTAGCCATGGATTCTTTTCCAAGTGTTGTCTTTCACATAAGAAAAGATCTTTATTTTATTCTTGCTAATAAGTGAAGGGACTTCAAGATAAAACCTGTGATCAAATGTAGAATTGACTCCCAAAATCTTGCAAATGGAGTTCTGACAAGTGGGGCGAATATTAAAACTAAACAATATTGATGACTTCTCATAGTTGATAACTTGCCCTGATGCTCTCGCATATAGGATCGTAAACATGCCTTAACCGTACAACTCTCAGTTTCTTTAGCTTTGAAAAAAAAAACTGTCGTCGGTGAAAAAAAAAATGCGATATTACCGATGCAGCCTCATAAATCTTACAGCCATGGATACGCCCACTAGAAACATAATCATCAATGAGACAAGACAAACCTTCTACGCACAAGATGAAGAGATAAGGCAATAGTGGATCGCCAGGATGATTGGACCAATTTCCTTACCATTCTGCAAGACTGAATATCTGACATAAGAGATAAAAAGCATCACAAGCTCCACAAATTGATTTTGTAGACCTAATTTCAATAGGACATGCGAAGGTAACTCCACTTGATACGATCGTATGCTTTGGACATATCGATCTTGAGTGCACCCTATCCTTCATTTCCTTGAGTCTTACGCTTTAGATAATGATTGACTTGGAATGCTACCAAAATATTATCGGTGATTAAACGATTTGGTACAAATGCACTCTACATTTCTGAGATCACATCCTGCATAATAAACTTCAATCGGTTTGCAATCATTTTAGTCATGATCTTAACAACGACATTGCATAATAAAATTGGTCGGAGATCTGTCATATGAAAATGAATCAAAACTACCAAAATGTTGTTCAATCCTTCAAGGATATTGCAAGTATTAAGGCATGATAAGCAAAATTCAATTACACTAGGCCCCACTATAGACCAGTGATGCTGGAAGAATGCAAGGTTCATCCCGTCAGGTCCAAGAGACTTGTCTGGATGCAACGAGAATATTGCATTCTTTACTTCATCTGCCACAAAAGGTCTAATCAAATCCTTATTTTGAGTATTTGTGACTTTGCAAGGTACTGCATGTAAGACTTTAGCATCATCAATACCATTAGATTGAAACAACTGAGTAAAATAAGATGAAACTAACTCAACCAAACCTTCATCCTATGAGCGCCACTTCCCATCTCTATCTTTCAATCTATCAAAATTATTTATCTTTTTCCTTGCCGATGCATATTGTCACGGGCTTGGTGTTTTCTACCAACGAACCGTGCGGCACTAGCTACTTTCTCGCGGAAATAAGTAAGCTAGTCGGCCTTACTCTTCAAATGCTAGGCAAAAATGCTAGCTAAGATGACAAGAAGAACAAAAGAGAGCTTAAGAAAGCTTAGAGAGAGAATTTCTAGAGAGAGAAACTATTTGCTCTTCTATTAAGCTTGAATAGCTTGATTACAACTTGATTTGCTTGATCCTTACAAATGAATTCTCTAAGCTATATATAGGCCTCCACCTCCTCAATGGACGGTGATGATACATTCGATCTAATGGCTAAGATTAAGTATCTAGAATGTTCTACACACTTCCATACTTATCTACACATTATACATGCATTCTAGATTATTCTAAAATGTTCCAGATGTTTCCAGATGATTCTAGAATGTTCTAGAATCCTCCCTTGCTTTGTAGCGAACTCTGGAGGCTTCCTGGGCCATTGAACCTTCGTGCGAGAAGGGGAAATATACGGGCTGTGACATTCTCCCCCACTCATTCTGGCGACGCCCTCGTCGCGTCTCCGCTGTATGCCTCGATTATGCCCTTTAAGTTTCTTAGCAAATCTTTGGCCTTGATGGGGAAGGAGCTTTACCATCATTAAGCCTCCCTCCTCAAACTCTGAATGACTCTTCTTTCCATCCGCCCACTTCTTCATTCTCTTGGCGGCCTTGGTTAGAGGAGCACATGCCCTGTCGGCTTTCTCATGCCATCCCTTGTACTTGGTGAATGGCTTTGACAATTCGGTGGGCTTGTTTCGTTCCACCTTGCCTTGGTCCAATGAAGGAAAGTTAGCATTAGTGGTGGAAGCTAACTTTGCCTTGCTACTTAGCGCATCGGCCACTAAGTTTGCCTTTCCCGGCTTGTACTCCTTCGCAAAATCGGACTCCACAAGGGATGCTTGCCATCTTTCTTGCTTCAGAGTTGGCTTCTTTTGCTTGAGTACCGGTGGTTCACATGGAGCCTTGGATGGCCTAGTGTGGCTAGCATCCAACAACTCTTTTGGTTGCCTCCGCAACTCTTCGAACTCAAGGGGTGCCATACTATAAGGGACTGTTGTAAGCGGCCTTGTACCTTCTACCAACTCCATTTTCTGATCCACCTCTCTCTTCGGTGGGAGCTTCTTCGGTAACTCTGCAGGCATTACATTCCCAAACTCATCTAGGACCCCTGTTATCTCCTTTGGCACTTTATCTTGTGGCGAGACTGCCACTTCTTCCTTTAGTGCCGCAAGGAATGACGGCTGAGCCTTCTCTACCCCCTTCGATAATTGATGGCCGAGATTTGCATGGTTTTTAGTATGGCTTCTCGCATCAACGGTACCATGCAAGTGTTGCCTTGCTCTAAGATGCACATGGTGTTGGCAAATGGAAGTGGGAATGCATTTACCTTATCCAGGAACTCTATGCCAAGCACCATCTTATAATCGTCCATGGTAACAACAGAAAAGTTCAAGGGGCCAGACCACTCACCTAGGCTTATGTTGACATTTCGTGCAACTCCGTATGTCGCACTTGGTGCCGAATTAACAGCTTTAAGCCACCCTTGCTCCTTCGAGTACTTGATGCCAAGTCTTTCTGCTTCTTTTACTTCGAGAAAATTGTTGTTGGCCCCGGTATCCAACAATGCTTTTACCGCGTGGCTTCCAACCTTCGTCTCGACGAACAATCGGCCCTTGTTTTCGGACTTGGGCATCTCGAGTTTAGTTTTGATGGAGCTAAGGAGCTGCAGCGATCCTACCTTCGACCCTTCTGGCTGTCGATGGTGTTCCTCTCTTTCTTCGACCAACGCGGAGAGCTTGTTCTTCGTAGGGCACTCTCTCGCCTTATGTGGTCCGTCGCAGAAGAAACACTTAATACGAGGCTTTTCTCCACCTTTGTCATCCTTGTTGCCATGGTTACCTCCCTCTCTGGGCTTGTCAAACCTGTAGGAGCCTTCCTTTTTGTGGTGGCGATCTCCCCCATTCTTTCCGTTACCGTTCCTTTCTTGGTCAGGCTTGTGCTTATCTTGCCTCCTGATCTCTATCAAGGATTCGGCCACGACAATGGCGGTGTTGAGATCTTGGACACCACGGCGCTCCAACTCCAACCTTGCCCAAATCTGCAACCCATCCGTGAATGCAAACAAGGCTTCTTCATCGGTATAGTTGGGAATTTCAAGAAGTGTGTCGGTGAATTCTTTAACATACTCCTTGATACTTCCCGTATGCGAGAGTCGCCGCAACTTGGCCCTTGCATCTCGAATAGCATTCTCGGGGTAGAATTGCTTCTTCAAATCTTCCTTGAATTCTCCCCACGAGCTAATGGTGCATGTACCCTTTTCCATGTCGCCACTCCTCCTTCTCCACCACAACATTGCGGTATCTTCTAAGAAGAGTGCGGCAGCGTCAACTTTCTTGGCTTCTTCTACTAAGCCAAGTGCCTTGAAGTATTGCTCCAAGCTCCATAGGAAGTTATCAATTTCCTTCGCATTCCTCGAGCCTTTATAAGCTTTAGGCTTCGGAACATCTAACTTCGATGAAGTGGAGACTATCATCGGCACACTTCCACCTCCCTGGATAGCTGCCTTCTTACAAAGGATAAGTTCTTCTTCGGTTGCCACCAACCTAGCAACCATTCCATCAAGCATCTCCCTCAACGTCACAACCTCGGCAAGGAGAGTTTTCTCCATGGTCTTGGCTTGTTCTTGACACTTGGACATCCCCTCGTTCAAGGCAGCTTGCATCCCCTCTTGAAGCTCCTCTCTTCCATTCTCGAGCTCCCCGATGCGTTGCTCTAAATCCCAGAACGTATCTTGTCCCTCGGCCACAGTTAGCTCTACCTTGGCTAGCCTGGCTTCCATGTCAGACACAACATCCCTCGACCTTCCTCTCTCCTTCCTTGGTGGCTTGGACGCTTCCGGCTGGTCCTTCACAACTTCACTATGGAGTTGCCTTACCTCTTCCGGAACTCTAGCAGCCTCACTTGCTCCTGATGTCTTTGCCATTTCAACGATTGTCTAACCTTGCTCTGATACCAACTGTCACGGGCTTGGTGTTTGCTACCAACGAACCGTGCGGCACTAGCTACTTTCTCGCGGAAATAAGTAAGCTAGTCAGCCTTACTCTTCAAATGCTAGGCAAAAATGCTAGCTAAGATGACAAGAAGAACAAAAGAGAGCTTAAGAAAGCTTAGAGAGAGAATTTCTAGAGAGAGAAACTATTTGCTCTTCTATTAAGCTTGAATAGCTTGATTACAACTTGATTTGCTTGATCCTTACAAATGAATTCTCTAAGCTATATATAGGCCTCCACCTCCTCAATGGACGGTGATGATACATTCGATCTAATGGCTAAGATTAAGTATCTAGAATGTTCTACACACTTCCAACTTATCTACACATTATACATGCATTCTAGATTATTCTAAAATGTTCCAGATGTTTCCAGATGATTCTAGAATGTTCTAGAATCCTCCCTTGCTTTGTAGCGAACTCTGGAGGCTTCCTGGGCCATTGAACCTTCGTGCGAGAAGGGGAAATATACGGGCTGTGACAATATGCATGAAAACATCTTGTATTTGAATCGCCAGATTTCAACCAGAACAACTTTGCTCTTTGTTTTCAGAAATCTTCTTGCTTAGCTAGAATTAAACCCAACTCATTTTTGGCTGCCTCAATCTGATATGATACATTGCGACCAATAGCTTTTTTCAATTGACTAATACGAATTCTACATTCTGAAATTTGAGAGAATGAATTTCTTCCTTATGTCTTCACCCCAACGCTGCAAGTCACTACCGCATTGAGAAATTCTAGAAGGACACAATCCCACTCTGTTGGACTAGCTCTGCTCCATAGTATTCGAGCAATCGTTTTCCCTTATCCAACTGTTCTCGAAACGAAATCTATGATTTTTATAAAACTTTGACACTGGAAAATGGAGAAAGATTGCCAAGTGATCAGATGTAGCCACTTCAATATTCAACATAGCCCCATTAGGAAAATTTAATCTCCAACTAGACGAAACCAGAGCTTTGTCAAGTTGCTCTTCAATCTAAGACCTCAAACCCCTACCCTTTTCCCAAGTGAAAGGGCAACCCTTCATACCTGTATCTTGTAAACTACTAGCATTAACCGTATTACAAAAACCATTGATGAGCCAATTAAGGTGACACAAATTACCTTTCTTCTTGAATTAAGCCAACAAGTCATTATAATCCCCAATACAACACTAGGGGAGATTAGATTTTTGACTGAGATTGCGGAGAATATTCCAAGACTCTCGACAGCGATGTCTCTCTGGATAGCCGTAGAATCCAGTAAGACGCCAAGTAGCCATATCAGAAAATGAAACCACAATGTCAATGTGCTTGGAGGAATAACTAAGAAGCTAAGCCATCTCTTTATTTTTCCAGAAAAGAGCCAAGCTTCCCCTATTGTTTATTCCTTCAACGAAAAACAAACCTTCAAACTGTAACTTTTTCCTTCACAGTCTAAACTCCATTTCTGCTAATTTCAACTTCCATTAAAAAAATAAAATTGGGCCTTTATTTGGACACCATGTCCAAACGACCCTAAGCTGTTGTGGGCTTTCCAACTCAAGAAACTCATAATTCTGGGCGGGCCTGATAACCAGAGCCCGCCTGCTGCAAGTTTTTTGGGTCATGGAAGTGTAGCTCATAAGCCATGTCCTCTGGATGCAATCTCTGATCCCCGTTGGCCTATTAATGACTGGCTTAACTCCTCAACTTCTTTTTTATTGTCTAATAAGCCCTCTACTCGATGATGTTGTATTGGATCTGCTACAACTAATCCTTCCACGTTTGACTTCCCATGTATAGGCTCTTTTCCCGCCTGAGATTGAGATCCTCGTTCCATTATCTACTTTCCATGTCTAGTCCAATCCACATATTCACGACCACTAGACTGTTCATTTCCAACAATTCAACATAAATATTCAAAATTTCATTCCAATTTCAACACAAATATTCAAAATTTAAACCTAATTTCAATACAAATATTCAAAATTTAAACCCAATAATCATGTTCATCATGATAATAAAGATACAAATATCAATTAATATTTTTAACCATCTAAATAAAACTCCAAAACCTGAAATAAAAGCACAATAATATAGATGAAGCTCCTTCAAGGCAAATTCACATTTCCTACAAAATAAAAAATATTTAAATTAATAAGTATTTTATATAAATAAAAATAACTAGTAAGCTAAATCAATATATAAATAATAAACTTACCTAAAAATCCATAATTTCAGCTTCTTCTTCGCATCAATATCACTAATATCATCCTCACTTGAGCTATCGGATTCAAATTTAGGTGTAAAATCACCTAGACAAAATTTACAAAATAAAAATTAGTCAATTATAAAACTTTTTTTTGAAAATAAAATTCAGAAAATAGATTGAATTATAAATAAACAACTTTTATTATCTTCCGCACGAATCCAATCCTTAAGACAATTTAAAGCTTGAACCGTCTTAGAATTAAGAGAACTTCTAGAAGCGGTAATGATCTTATTTTCAATGCTAAAAGCGGATTCTGAAGCAACACTTGTAACCGGAATTGATAAAACATCGCGTGCCATTTTTGAGAGTTCAGGATATCTCATTGAACTTTTATTCCAAAACTCCAAAACATCCAAATCTTCAGTCAAATTATGAGTTGGTTCCTCAAAATAAAGATCTGATTGTGACTTACCATGTATGGTAGTTGTTTCACCCAAAAACTCTTTGTAATCTTCAAATTGCTCATCCCTCATGTCACTAACAAAATTGCCACCACTTGATGGTTCCTCATTTGAAGTTCCAACACTAGAACTAGTTTCTTGTCTATACTCGTCAAACAACTTACAAAGGGTAGTAATAACTTTCTCTACCATCTCATCCATTTTGTCTTTCCCATATATTTTACCATAACAATACTTCAAAAGACTTATTTTGCATCTAGGATCTAAAAGTGCAACACAACTCAAAATTCCATTATAATTAGCCCAATATTTGTCAAATTTAGGTTGCATAGCCTTAGCAGTATTGCATAGAAGGTGAGATGGCTCATTTGCAACTTCTAATAATTTTGAATGGATTTTCCACTCCTTTAAAAAATAAATTTGAAGTAGGAGTATTATGAGCCGAAAACATAATTGTCACTTCATAAAACACCTTCAAAAATTTATGAATCATAGAAATATATTTCCATTCAATTTCTGAGATTTCATAAGATCTAAGTACATGACTTCTAGTCCCAAAATAATCAAACACATTTTTGTAGTAAAGAGTATTATCAAGCATTGTATAAGTCGAATTCCATCTCGTAGGACAATCATACCTAAATCTTCTCCTAACATCTAAGTGAAAATTTTTCTTTGCAACATCAAAAAACTTTTTTTTTACGTATCTGTGATTTATCAATATACTTCATAATTTCTCTGATCTTATTAATAATATCACTGATACTATCCAAACATGATTGTACGATTAAGTTTAAGATATGAGCACAACAACGGATTTGAAAAAACTCTCCATTATATACAAGGAACTCTTTTGTTGCGAGACGACCATTAAGGATAGAAATCATAGTATCATTGTAAGAAGCATTATCAGCAGTGATTGAAAATATTTTATGCTTCAAATTCCATTGAGATAAAAATAAGTCAATCTCATCAGCTATGCACAGGCCGTCATAAGGTGGAACTAATGCTCTAAATCTCAAAATTCTCTTTTGTAGTTTCCACTTATCATCAATAAAATGAGCAGTAATGAAAATATACTCAACTTTTGTATGTTGACTCTTCCAATTATCAGTTGTCAAATAAATTTTACCAGGAGCATTGAAAATCATTTCTCTAAGGTTATCCCTTTCTTTCACATACAAAGAAAGAATGTCTCTTTTTAGAGTATGCCTACTATATGCTCTAAATTGAGGACACGCCTTACACAACATGCGCCTAAAACCCTTTTCTTCCAAAATAGTAAAAGGATGAGAACCTTCAACAACAAACATGCTAATGCAATGGCGCAATACATCATGATCAAACTTATAATTCTTTATAGAATTACTCCCATCACTTAATACTTCACTACCTATAAGAAATTGTTTAATATCTGCATTTCCATGTTTTGAGCATTTAGTTAAATGACGCCTTAAATGTGATGTTCCATTTTTTGTAGCAGCACCCAAAATAGACTTACAGTGCTTACATTTCGCTTTGGCATCATTTGTATCATTTCTGATTAGCTCAAAATGTTCCCAAACAATTGAAGTACTCTTTGCTCGCTTTTTGGAAACTTCATATTCTGCAAAGCCATCCTCAATGGGCTGTTTATATTTGTCATTTTCGGGTACTATGGAATTTTGTTCCTCAGCCATGAACTAAATTTTAATCTGCATTATATTAAAAAAAACAGAAAATATCAGATTTTCATTTAAATAATCAAATATAAATTTCAGTTTATAATCCACCAAAACCAAATTATCCAAATAACTCATATAGAATCTTGAGGTGAACAAAATGAGTGTTCCATTTCAAGCTACAGCAATATATATAAATAACTAGGCAAATCTAAAGCCATTGAAAACGAACAGATTTGGAAAAATGCGGCCGCACAGATCTGTAAAAATAAATAAATCACTTCACATGTAACACAAAAATTAACAATTTTCTAGATCTAACTCTAACTGACAAGTAACATTTCTGCAATACAAGCAAAAAAAAAAGATGGAGGAGACGGCTGGGATAGCGTCGAGGTTACCGATGATCTGGTTTTTAACTTCTCTGAGAGCTTTTAGCTTGACGTCGAGGTCATGTGAAGTGAGTCATGCAAGGAGGTCCATAGGACGGTGAGTGACGGCGGTGGATGCGGTCGGCGTGGTGCCGGAGCGGCATCAATAACGAGCAAGCCGATCTTAAAAGGAGAGAAGAAAAAAAAAAAGACAAATAGAGCCAAGAAGAAAGGTATGTCAGAGACGGCCTACTTCCATTCTACCACAAGTCCAGCGGCATAATATGCTGGAGAAGAAGAAGTCCTTGTTGTTGCTTTGTTATGATAATTTCTTTACCATTAAATGGACTTGTGGCAGTAAATAGATAAAATATTTTATGCGTGAAAAGATGATTTTAATCGAGCTGGGCCGGGTCGGGCTTGGATTTTTATATAAAAATCCAAGCCCGACCTGAAGACTACGGGCTTTTTTTGGGTTCGGGCCGGGCCGGGCTTATATACAAAATTTGTTGTCCAAGCCCGGCCCGAGGAGTGCGGGCCTGGGCGAGTACCCAGGCCCATGAACAGGTCTAACGACCACTAACTCTATGCTCCTTTTAGAAAGAAATAAGATCTGGTCCCCGATTGACTTCTTGTCCCCAAACTTCAGAGTTTCCAAAAGCTCAGAGATTTGGTCTTCTTTCCTTATTTGATCGGAATCAGTTTTCAATTGAAAAGTAGACCGGAGCCACCTTTCATCGGTATTTTGAAATTGTCTACGGCTGGAGGCACGTAATTCAGGCCCATATAATTTCTCAATGTTCTTGTTGGGAAGATCATAAAACTTTTCAAAGAATTTATCAAGATGTTCGATAATCCCACAGAGAAAACAAAAGTTTGGAAGCCTTTCATACTTAAACCACACCCACGTCCATTCTCCCCCAGCTTTCTTTAACTTCATCCTTCTTTTTAATGGTTTTCGAATATCCAACTTAACTTTGATACACATGTAATGACGCCAAACACCAACGAAATTGTTTAGGTCGGACGATAGGAAGTTTCCAAGACACATCCCAATATTTTATGTTACCTTTTCAGACATTAATCCACAAGGCAGTTCATGAACTTGAACCTAAAATGCAGCACTGAATAATGGAATCTAGAGAGAAATATCTCCTTTTTTCATCTGATAAGTAAGAAGCAAGTTATGATAAAAGGTCCAGGGTCCCCCATCCACAACCATTGCTATGTCTAGCTCATGAAAAAACTAAAACATGTAGAAATTTGGCCCTAAATCTTTAATGCAAACACCTTTCACCGGTCTCCACAAAGTAGCCAATGTATTTTTCATTGCTCGAAAGTTGATGGCTCTATTTCTCAAAAAAGGGCCAACCAAACACCACTTATACTCAAGTTTGTTATTGTGGCTTGCAACGTCTTCAAAACTAATACCCTCAAATATCTCTTCTTCTAAAGTCAATCGAGCGTAGAGATCCTCCACTGAGGTAGGATTCCCGATGATGATGCCATAAGGACAGGAGAACAAAGCAGCAAAGCATTACCACACAGGACAAAAGAATGTTAACACTCAACATAACGAGAGACTTTCAAAACACTTGTCAGAGAGACAAGACCCACATAGCAATTCTATTTTTATAAGATAGATGTCTATTAATTCATAGAATAATCTATATTTAGCTCCTTGTAATTTTACTCTTTTTTTTGGGATTAGATTTTTACACTTTTATTAGGTGACATTTAATTTTTATATTTTAATTTTATAAAATTTAGGAACATCTATTACGAGTTCTGTTAATCCGTGTAGAAATAATTTTTAAATTTTGTAATTTTTAACCTTAGATTCTAATCAAACGAGATCTTTTTAGAAATAAAAATATTCAATTATTTATTAAATAATAAAATTTTAACTATTAAATTTTAAATTATGATTAAAATTGTGTCAATATAGCATGTTATGTTATCCAAAATATAAGAAAATTTAAATTTAAATTCTTTTTTCTTTTTCTGTTTAATACATATCCATCTTTCTGCCTATGATGAGATGAAGGTTACATTTTTATATAACATTCTGTTGTGTATGGCTCAATGAATTATCTTCTGTATTTTATGTTCTGAATGTGAATGGCCAATTTTAGTCTCTTCTTTCCCATTATAATGTGCCCACTAAATCTAAATGCTCTTTGCGACTTTGAGATTAAAAAACAAAAAGGAAAAGGAAAAAGAAAACCAATGACAAAGAATGGAGCTGTTCATTCCTCTTTGATTATAATGACATTTGGCTTTGTTCAGAATAAAAACAATAAAGCAAAAACAATTGAGCCATTGTCTAAGACATTTTATAAATTTTGAATTAAATCAAAATTTATAACTTTACAAATTTATAAATTGATAAGGATAATTTAGAAAAGAAAACATTATTATGATGATTTTGATAAGTGGGGGAATAACATTATAGTGGTGGATGTGAATAACAATAACTGTTGGTCATTTCATGTGTTATTGGGAATCATCAAGTGTGTATAATTTTAGTTATTGACTCCAATATGAGAATTATGAAATTAAAACCTAGATTTTAAGGGTTTTTTTTTTAAAAAAATTATAATAATAAACATGACAATTGTTAAAATTTTATGAATTTCATATCATTACTAAATATAATTTATTTAAATTGAATTTTTATATTTCTATATTTTCCAAACATATTTATAAAATTATCATAGTAGTAAAGTGCAACAACTTTAAGAAGAGACTCCAAAACTCATATCCACCTTTTTAGAGAGAGAAAAAAAAAAGACAAAAATTAAACCACAATGGTAAAATTGGAGAAAAGAAAAGTATACTTTTATGTCAATATAGCATTCAGAGTTAATTTAATAAATCTAGAAAGTATCGGATAACATTACAATCCTAAAACTCAAATGTGAGTTAACTATTGTTATTTTATTTACGAACTCTCAATGAAAAAAGTACACTTTCTCATTTTGGTATGAAATGAAAAGTACATTTTAATCATCTATAAATCTGCAAATTAAAATATAGAAAGAAAGGGTGAAAAGGGATGAAAATCTTGCTTTTAAATATTTTCCCTAAGATATTTGTCCCACAAAGCAAGAGAGAAAGCGATTGGGTTTGACAAGTAGGAGAGAAAGAGGTCAAAGATGCAACTAATTTAGTGTGAAATAAGGCAAATTGGGAGGCCCTTTTCTGGGGTTGGCATCATATCACCAATGACTTTTTCTTGTGGAATGGCAACTTCCCACTTGAACCTCTTTACCACATTGTTAATGAAAGTCAGAATTGCTAATCTAGCATACTCTTTTCCTGGACACATCCGTGGTCCACCTCCAAATGGTACAAATGTGAAAGCTGGAAGTCTCTTATCATCTTCATATCTTGATGGATCAAATTCTTCAGGATTTGGGAAGTAGTCTGGGTTCTTGTTTGCTGTACTCACAGTCCAATATACCTGCAAGCATGGAAGATAGCAATCAGATGTACAATTTTATTTAGATTTGAAGGGAATTTTCTGAATTGGTGAGTGGAGAGTCCAACTTGAACCAGATTGAACAATAAAATTTTAGATGTCACTTATAGTAGTTGGTTAATTACCTTCCATCCCTTGGGAATAGTGTAACCAGCAAAAGTAAAATCAGTCAATGCCTCTCTGAAAGTGCCCTGGAGTGGAGGTGTTAGCCTCATCACCTCGTACATTACATTCCAAGAGTACTTCATCTTCTGAATGTCATTCCATTCCAGCAGTTCTCCATCCTTTTTAGCTTCTGAAATCTCCTTCTGCTCTGGATTTCAGAATAGAGTAAAATTAGAACACCATTGATATTGTAAAAATAGAACTGAAATCATTTTCCAGGGCTGCGAGATTGTGAGTTTGAACCCCAGAGCCCAACTAACCAGAAAAAATCAAATGGAAAATACACAAAGGAAGAGTGAAGTTTGCTAATTACCAGCTAGGACCTTAGCATAAATGTCAGGTCGCTCTCCAACATACTTCATGAAGAAAGTCATAGCAGTAGCCACCGTACTATATCCTGCAACTAGTAATCCCATAATCTTGTCAGCAATCTCAGCTTCTGGCATATGTTTTCCAGTAGGATCAGAGGCCATAATCATATGGGAAAGTATATCCTGCATACGTCCTCCTGTCTCCATTGCTGCCTTTTTCTCATTGATTATCGTTCTTAGCTCCTTTCTGATGGCAGCCGCAGCCTTATTGGCTTTGTTAAAAATGGTTCCAGGGAAGTTAACAGGAATGGAATGTATACCAAGAGTTATATCATCAAAATTGCCAACAAGTCTAGTTATCTTGTCAGGTTCGTGAGTACCCAAGAAAAATCGACAGGCAAGAGATAGAGTTAGAGTCTTGGCAAGAGGAAACACCTTCAGTTCATCTTTGCCTACCCAATAATATTCCATATGCTGCTGTGTGATTGAGTCCATTGTCCCTAAGTATCTAACCAAAGCTTCAGGCTTCAAGAACCCAGGTGACCTTAACATTTTGATCTCAGCTTCGCGAGAAATTTGAGCAGGAGGAGCAGAAGATTGATATGAACGAAATATCTTCTGCATGGAATGAGGACGAAATGCAGTGAAAAGCTTTTGTTCATTAGAGAACAGAAACTTATGTCCATTAGGACCACATATAACTGCTGTTTTCTCTCCAAGAATGTTTGTCTTGAATATTTCAGGAGAGTATTTCTTCATCCTGTCAAAAACAAACTTTTCTGGTTTACCAAACAAAAACTCAATAGTTTCCCCAATTACTGGCCATCCTAAACTCCCTGGTGGCAGGTTCTTGGAACCATTTTTAGATCGGATCTTGAAAGCAAAGAGAGCAATTACAGCAAATGCAGGCAAAGACATCAAGAAAAGAAAATTGAGATCCATTATTGATGCTAAAGAATAGGCTGATCAATATTTTTTGGTGATCCTGAATAATGAAGAAGATGTGAATCAAGTTAGGCAGGAAATGGAGAAAGTGGGTTAATTTGGAAGGCAACGCAAAGATGGGACAGTTACAAGTCCATAATCTTCTATTATATAGTGCTTTGTTTTATGTTTGGTGTTACAGTAATTTGACTAATTGGCATTGGCAAGATCCCAAGTTGTCAATTTTGAATGGTGGAAGTAGATGGTTAAAATTCTAATTATCAAAATCTAAAGGCTAGTATGAATATTAGCCCCTTTTAATTTGTTAATGCGTTATTCCTGTTAAAAAAAAATAAGAAGAAGAAAAATATAAGCAAAAGATTATCCTTTAATTTATTTTTTGGTACAGCACAAATTATTTCTATTTTAATTAATTGTACCTATTGAAATTTCCGTAATTTTTTATATTAGCGATTTTTTTATTGTTTCCATGTTGTCTTTTTATAGTGTTTAATTTTTAAATTTTTTTGTATAAACTAATAAAATTCTGATAACATCTAATAAAAATAAATTAATATTAATTTTAGAGAAAATTTTAAAATCTCTAAAAAAATTACTTATTTTTCTTTTATTTTAATTAAAAATATAAGCCAAAATTTTAGCATCACAAAAGCTGTTGCCCAATCATAGCTAAAAACAAAAGCGTAAAAAAAAAAGAGAGATTACTATTTTATTGATCGTGTTTTAATAATGAAGAAGTTTTGTAACTCATTTTAGTAATGTTATAATTATAAAGTCGAGCTTTACTGAAAAAAAAAAAACACATTATACAAGCTCTATAATTTTATAATTAAGATTTTAAATTAAAAAATTTTGTCAACAATTTTGTCATGCTGCTTAAAAATTAGAGTTTTTTTTTATGAAATTAACATGTATATGCTAATATCATAATTTATTTAATTAGATTTTAAAATCAATAATCATACTTAATTTCTTGAGAAATTAGAGTTTCGAATTAGAAAATAAGAATTGTATTTAAAAGATTCCAAGACTGGCAGATTGGTTTTTCCTTTTTTATGCAATTTGTGCAAATAAGTAATTAAAAAAATATTGTTAACACTTAGTAACTGATAATTCAGTTGGCTGGAATAAGCTATCAACAAGGATCTTCAAAGACTGACTTCAACCTCCGGAGTATCTATAAGAAAAGGTTAGAAAGCGCCAGATGGGGTTGTCTAGCCACTCACTCTAATGATAAAATTAGTAATTTATGTAAGGGTAGCTAAAGTATATAAATGTGTAAGATTGCATGTACCTGTAAGTGTGATGTCCCCATTCCTTATATAGATGTTGAAGGTCTTATAGTCCATTTAGGAGAGAACTCCATATTTGTAAGTTCTCCTAATCGTATTAGGATTTGTACTCTTATTCATCTTCAAAGTTCTAGATCAGGTTGGACTCTTTGACTAAAGTCGTCTTAAGACACTTTCTCTTAAAGTCTCAATCATAGTGGATATCAATCTTTAGTCAATCCTGCCTTTCTAGGGTGGGACAGGTTGGCTTATAATACTCGGTTATCATTAGTCCTAACTCGGTTATATACCTCCTTTGAGTACCTTTACGACCTTGTAGGGCCTTCCCAATAAGGTTGTAATTTGCCAACATTTGCTCCTCCTTTGTTAATGTTAGCTCTTCTCATTTACTATTACACCTAGGCAGCATGACCTAGGTCGGACTTTCTAATCATGATATTTAGCCATTCTGTGCTTGTAAGCTTCATTTCGTACGTTGGCTTCTGCTCTTCGCTCTTCTAGTAAATCTAGGCATATTCTCATATGCTATTTCATTCTTTCTTTCATCATAATATTGTACTCCTAAGGTCGGCATTCCCATCTCTACTGGTATCATGGCCTCTGCTTCATAGGCTAATTTGAAAGGTGTTTCACCAATTGCCGTTCTAGGTGTTGTTCTGTATGACTATAGAACGTTGTGAAGCTCGTCAACCCAGCTTCCTCTTTTTTCATCTAATATCTTTTTCAGCCCCTGTAGGATTATTCATTTTGTGACCTCAATTAGCCCATTTGTCTAGGGATGAGCTACCGAGGTGAATCTGAGATTGATCTTCATGCGAGTGCAAAACCCCTTGAATTATTTATTATCAAATTATTTTCTATTTTCAATCACCACCATATGAGGAATGCCATATCTGAACATGATCTCGCTCTAGAAAAAACCCAGTTATCCGTTTCTCTGTGATGGTGGCTACAACTTCATTTTCTACCTATTATGTGACGTGGTCGATTGCTACGAGCAGGAATTTCTTTTGCCCCACTACAGGAAGGAAAGGTACGAGGATATCCATGCCCCATGCTACAAAGGGCCAAGGACTAGGGATCGGACATTGCAATGCAACAGGTATGTGAGATACCCTTGGAGCTTTGTAACAGGTCTATCTCATAGATACCCTTGTAGCTTTGTAACAGGTCTATCTCATATATACCCTTTGCGACTTTGTACATGATTGGCCAGAAATACCCTTGGAGGATAGCTTTTCTAGCTATGGTACTAGTTGCCTCATGAGCACCACAGATCCCTTCATGAATTTCTCCGAGGACATAGTTTGCCTTTTCTTTTGTAATGCATCTAAACCAAGGATGAGATATAGACTTTCTGTATAGTATACCCTCCTGAAAAGAGTATATAGTCGAGGTCTCTGCTATCTTTGTTGCAACATTCTTATCCTCTGGTAGCTTTTCTTCTTCAAGGTATTGTATGATCTCCATCATCCATTAGTCATATTCCTCAATGATTATTACTTCCTCATTTATAATGCCAAGTTCCTCAAGTATATAGAACAGGACATTACTGCTAGGCTTTTCTTGGGAGGTGAGCTTAGCTAGGAAGTCTGTTTCCTTATTTTCATCTTGGGGAACTCGGATGATACTCCATTGACCGCCATTCTCCTTAATTCTCTTGAGTAGCATTTGCCATACTTACATACTTGGCTAAATCGGGGTCTTTTACTTAAAAGATCCTATTACTTGATTTCTACTAGCTGTGAGTAGTTGATGATGCTTAGATGATTTGTCCGTACTATTAGGGTCATCTTTAAGCCAACAATCAATGCTTCATATTCGACAACATTGTTAGAAGCTTTGAACTTTATTTATACCGAGCTCCTTAGGTGGATATTATTTGGACCCTCAAGGAGTATCCCTGCTCCTGCCCCATCAATATTAGAGGCTCCATTGACATGTAGTGTCCACTTCACAATGGCTTCATCCATGCTCTCCGTACTTTTAGGCATGCTCATCTCGGCCATAAAATTGGCTAAAACCTGTGTGCTTTCATAGCTTGTCTGGGCTCATACGAAACATCAAAAGCTCCCATTTGGATCGCCTAATGGACTAGTCGTCCAGATGTCTCTAGCCTCTGTAATGCCTTTCTTAGTACTTGATTGGTTCTAACTACTACTATATGAGCTTGAAAGTATTGTTCGAGCTTGATGATCGTTATAATGATCGCTAGAGCAAGTGTAATATCCTAAAAAATTAGATAAAATAATATTAATTAATTAATTAATTAATTATAATAAATAATTATAAAAAAAGGGAAACCCTTTTTTTCTTTTCCCCCTTTCCTCTCCAGCAGTGTGCAGCCTCGCTGGAGCCGAGATTTTTCGGCCTCGATCAAGTGGCTTCCAGTGAATTTCCGACAAAAGCATTTGCATTTTCGGACTTCCCGCAATTCAAGCTTTGCGTAGGCGCTTCCAGATTCTAGATTCAACACTGTTGGCACTACCGGCTTTCGAACCCTGGTCTTTTCCGGGTGCCCAGGATTTCAGATTTTTGGCTCGGTATAATTTTGTTTGGACCTTAAAAATTATTTACAATTTTAAAAAATATTGTTGCTATTAATTATCAATTATAAATAATTTAATTTAATTAGAATTAATTAATATGACTTAGATATAAATATTACAAATTGATTTGTATGATTAATTATTGTTCTATTTTGTGGTAGATGTGGTTGTGTTTGAATAGTTTAAATATGAGAAAATTTTTGTGTGGGTTGGTTCTGAAATAAATATTATGATGGACCGTCTGTAATTAATTATGATCAGTGGCGTGTTGCAGAATAAAAAAAATAATGCAATTTTGGTGGCCCGAATCCCTTTAATTAATTGTGGAATATTTGAAGTGTTTCTAGCAGGTTTTGTACCCGTTATACGGGGGGTAAATGTCCATATTTTAGAAGAGGTTCTGCCAAATTTTTGGTAGAATTTCCGAGTCTGAATTTCTTAGGCAGTCTTCTAATCCGTCCATCTAGCCAGCTCCACCCGAGGCATAGGAGCAGATTGCAGAGTGCGACAGAACAATGAGTTAAAGTCATATAATCAACTGTACTTTTGTCATGTCTAAACTAAATGCAATGTTAATTGATTAATACTTATTATGATTATTATTGTTGTTATTATTAGTAATTTTATTTGACTAATAATTATTATGGATATTGTTAATATTATTATTAGTAAATTTATTTTCGTTATTATCAATATCATTAATATTATTATTATTATTATTATTACAAATAAATTGCATGTTTGCTCCACTCGAGGCTATTCAACTTTGATTCTTAATATGATATTGAATAATTTATGTTTGCTTACGATTTATACTATTTATAATTATTGTTGATTCTATGATTGTAATTTCGGGATGAGGTGGCAGTAGAACATGCCACCTGATGGGTTGTATGAGGACCGTGTGTACATTGGTATTAATCAGAGACATTTAGTAAAAGGTTATTTTTGGGTTTTGCCCTAGTCGAGTATAACTCTCTAGGCTGTGGAAGTTTGATTGTCGGAGGAAGGTCCCTAGTTGAGTGTTGCTCTCTAGGCGTCGGCTTATCTAGTAATCAAATGACTATGCTGGATTTAAGGACCTTAGTTGAGCTTCGCTCTCTAGGCACCAGACATATTGGAATAAGTAAGGCGAAAGGCTGCTAGTATTAGGGTTAGGATTTTCCTGAGGCATTCGTCCCATAAATATTTAAATTGTATTTTTCTAAGTTATGGCATGAAACATGTCTTAATATAATATGATATATTATTCTAATTAAATAAATATTTTATTGAGGAGACTGTATTTATTATAGGATTATATGATTTAAACTCACTCTCGAGGCTAACAGGCTCAAATCTCCAACTGGATACTAGCAACATTCCATGACTTATTAAAGACCAAATCTAAACATGATATGCCAAGTACAATACTGAGGAGAGTTTAGAATTTTAAATAATTCAAAATATAAAAGTAAAAATTAATTACAATAAGCCCGAAGGAGAAGAAAGTTGGGCTGTCAAGCGAAGGATGACAGAGAATCTAACTGTCACCTGAAAAATTTATTATGTATGCTTATATTCTATTTCTAAAAATAAAAAAGATATATATTCTTAGCTAATTTAGTGTTAAAAATACCGGTTTTTTCATGTTTAATATTTTTTGCCAAAAAAAATCACAATTGGGCTGGTTTAATAGTATGTATATTTGAATTGTCGATTAATCAGGCTTACTACGGGTTTTGGTGACCTTAAACCTACCCATTCCCTAGTGTTGGTCACGGGTCCACAGATTGGGTCGTGATAATATGCTTCTCAATCATAGGGTATCTAATCTCTGCCCCTCTCAAAATCTTACTCGTGTAGTATATCAGCTTTGCTTTGCCATCGTCTTCTCTAATAAGGACGGAGGCTATCGTTTCCTTTGTTGCTGCCAGATATAAATAAAGAGTCTCCACATTCAGCAGTCTACTGTGTAGGGGTGGGCAGCTTAAGAACATTTTCATTTCATTAAAAGCCTTCTGGAATTTCTATATCCATTCAAAATTCTTAACATTCTTTAAAATTTTAAAGAATGACAAACATCTCTATGCCAAACAAGAGACGACTAAAAGCATTATTTTGCTATTTAACTTTTGCACCTTATTGATGTTGCTCGGTGGCCTCATTTTTATGATCGCCTTTATTTTCTCGGAATTAGCTTCTATACCCCTTTGTGAGATCATAAATCTTAAGAATTTTCCAGCTTTGACACCAAAAGTACACTTCTCGAGAATTAGTTTAAGTTGGTAACTCTTTAGGATGTTGAATGCTTCTTTTAAATCTCTAGCATAATCCTCGGCCCTTGCCGACTTGATGATCATGTCGTCTATATACACCTCCACAGATTTACCGATCTGGTCTTTAAACATATTGTTTACCAACCTTTGGTATGTCGCTCCAGCATTTTTTAGACCGAAAGACATAACCCTGTAGCAAAAGGTGCCAATATCTATAACAAAAAAGTCTTATCCTCATTTGACTTGAACATTTTAATCTGATGATACCCCTAAGCAACGTCAACGAAACTGTAAACCTCATAGCCGCTAGTGGAGTCCACCAACTCATCAATATTGGACAGAGGATAGCTACCCTTTAAGCAAGCCTTGTTTAGATCTGTGAAGTCTACATACATTCGTCATTTTCTGTTTGGCTTCTTTACTAATACTATATTTGCTACACAATGTGGATACATTACTAGCCTAATGAAAAAAATCCTGCCTTTTGCAGTTTATTAACTTCCTCCAATATGGCGATCTGCCTTTCAGCAGCAAAACTTCTCTTCTTCTACTTGACAGGCTTGGAGATCAAGTTCACATTCAACTGATGATAGATGATGCTCGGATCTACACCAACTATCTTGGAGGGCGACCTGGCGAACATGTGCTTTTTCTCTATAAGCACTTGCTCTATACCTTGAGTTATTTGTTTCGATAGTTCAGTGCCAATTTGGATCGATTTCTCTGGCTCTCCTCCCAAACTTAATTTTCTTAATTCCCTCATTGGTTCTGTCTTTGTTGTACCTTCTTCATTTGGATGTAATGAAGCTTTTACAAGGAGTGCTTGACATAATCCCTTTAACCCACTAAGGTAACATTCTCTCGCCATCTTTTGATTGCCAAACACAGTTATTACCCCTTTGAAAGTTGGTATTTTTAGCTTTAAATAATGAATGCTCGTAGCTGCTTTGGCTTCCATCAGCATAGGTCGTCCAAAGACTATATTGTATGCAAATGGGATGTCGATTATCATGAACGAAATTTGCCACTTTTTAGTTAGCCCTTTTATTCTGTATGCTTTTTTAGTTTCCTATCCGAGCTCCACAGTTAACTCCGTAATTCCTAAAGATTGCATTGGTTGGCTACCTAAGCCCAGAAGTGGTGTCGTGCAAGGTTTCAGATTCATTACTCCTCCACCAATGGCCTTGTAGCATTCTAGAGTCATTATGTTGACTGTACTTCGTGATCAATAAACAGCATCCTTACATAGTAGTTCTCAATGAATCCGGAGATTACTAAGGCGTCTTATTAAGGCATCTCAATCCCTTCTCCATCTTTTTCTGAGAAGTCTATATCCGGCAGCTTCTCATGCTCGGCCATCATAACCTGGCCCCTCTTTCTTTTGGAGCTTTTAGCAACAAACATAGCGCTGCCAAAGGTCACGTTCACATCTCATCTCTCCCCGTCTCTTTTCTGGGGGCCTCTCCTGATCTCTACCCCTTGATCCTTTGGATCCCCCAAAACCTCTACTTCTACTAGATCGACCTTCTCCCCCAATAATGAACCTCTTAATTAACCTTTTAAGATGGCCTATCTTAATTAACCTTTCAATCACCCTTTTAAGATGAATGTAGTCCTCGGTATCGTGACCATAACCATCATAGAAATTACAGAACTTGTTCTTGTTTCTCGCGTCTGCGGTCTACTCCCTCATAGGGTTCAGACATCTAATATCACCCTCATTCTTCTAAACCCACATTAAGATATTGGTCTTTGACATGTTCAAAAGAAAAAATTATTTTTCACTTTTGCTTCTTTAGTCACTCTTCCTTATATCATATCTAGACCCCTGCTTAGGGTGGTCATATTTGCCTCTTGAACTATTATCATACTCGGATCTCCTTCCCACTATGTGATCTTCATCCAGTCTGATAAAACTGTGAGCTCAGTCCATGAGCTCGGCATATGACTTTGGTAGGTCAACTGTTGGCGAGTCCTTGAACTTGTTCATATAGGTATTGTCGGTCATCACATTAATAGTTGTATCCTAGTTGAGCTTTTCGACCTAGACAGCTTCTTTGTTGAATCTTTCCACAAAATCCTTCAAACTCTCATCACGCCTCTAGATGTACTTCTTCATATCACTTTACCTCTTCTTCGGAGGAAAGCTAGTAATGAATTGAGCTTTGAATAGTTCAGCAAGCATAGCACAATCATATATGGAGCCATCCGGCAAGCTCCGATAACACTTTTGAGCGTTTTCTTTCAGGATTGTGGGAAAGATCTTGCACCTTATAGGATTTGATACATTATATAATCTCATTTTAATACTAAAGTTATTAACATGGCCTAGTGGATCTCCCAAATCATCATAAGAATCCAAAGGCGACAGCCTCAATTTCTCACGAAAATGTTCTACCAAGATGCTCAGGCATAAAGCGTTGCCCTTAGAGATGACCACCTCTCTCATTATCCTTCCCGCACGATACTTCTTCAGAGCATCATTAATTCTCTTATTGATAGTATTCTCAATCTATGCAGAATCATGGATTTGAGAACTAGAACTCTTCTCTTATATATCTCTAACTCGGTTGTTTCTCTTTCGAGATCTGTTATCCTTGGTCTGAGTATTCGTCATTCTCAAGATCTGTATGGTCGGTGGTAGGCCAATGCTTATGACATGCTCAGTTGTTGTAGGAGTATGGCTGGTACTTACTGGCGTAGATTGCCTTGCAGTTGTCTGAGCCAAAATACTTTCATAATACCTTTTCATCTCTTCCACCTGTTGATTATACATAGTGACAACATCCTCTAGTGATGGCTGCTAAGGACTTTGAGGAAGACCTGGGGCCGGAGGTTGGGTATGAGGCGTGACAGGCAAAGCGAAGATCAGAGCTTGAGACAAAGGTGCTGGCAGCCTTTGTTCCATCTCCCTCTGCCAAGCAACCGAAAGATTTTCAATTGGAAGTGGACCTCTCCAAGTGTAATTTCCACTGAAAATTTGCTCTAGTGTGAAGTTATTGAAAAGATTTCTCCTCCAAGGTTGGGAGGTCGGGATGACAGGTCCAAGCGGACCTAAAGGTGATTGACTGATCTACGAAGGAAATTGTGGTCCAGCCGGGGAATTGCTAGCTCCATTTATAGTTTCTGGTGGATGAACATTTCCACTCCGACCTTGATTGGTTGTTATTTACTTGGTTAGGTAGGAAAATAAAGCATTTGCACAAAATTTCCCATAGACAGCACCAAATAATAACCCGATTGGCTGGAACAAGGCTGACCTCAATCTCCAAACTACCTACAAGAAAATGTTAGAAAGCGTCGAATGAGGTTGTCCGGCCACTCAGTTTGATAATAAAGTCAGTAATTTATGTAAGAGTGACTAAAGTGTATAAGTGTGTAAGATTACATGTACCTATAAGTGAGATATCCCCATTCCTTATATAGACTTTGAAGGTCTTCTGGTCCATTTAGGAGAGAACTCCATATTTGTAGGCTGTCCTAATCGTATTGGGATTTATACTCTTGTTCATCTTCAGAGTTCTAGATTGGTTCGAATTCTATGATTAGAATCTTCTTAAAATACATTCTTTTAGAGTTCCGGTCATAGTGGATATCAATCTCTGGTCAATCCCGCCTTTTTAGGGTGGGACAGGTTGGCTTATGATACTCGGTTATCAGTACCTAACTCAAGTGGTAAGAGCGTTTACTTTTGGGAGTGAGCGGTTTTGAATTCGAATTCTCTCATTTGCACTAGGTGCTTTTCACTTTTATGACGAGTGCAAGGGGATAACTAGCCTTATTATGTAGTTTAAAATGCAAAGAGATTACTGGGATATCTAGATGCATACTAAGTTGATAACTATAAGATTATATCCAAAAAAAATTGTTGTCTAGCTCATCATGGTATATTCTCTGTTAAATTCTTAGATTATTCTACTTGGACAAATAAAAATATTAATTTAGATTTGTAAAGATATATTATCAGCTTATGAATATATATTTGTTTAATATTTTTTTAGCTTTCTTATCATAACTATTTATGATGATTGTATTGAGTAAAAAAGAAATTAATTAATTTATCAATGATATGTAAAATAATATTTTATATTTTTTTTAAACTACTACAAATTCGTATGTGATATGTCATTTAATTATGACTACTTAGCTAAATTTGTCAAAAAATTTCAGTTTTAATTTATTTTTAAAATTAAAAAGATTGCTCAATTTTATGAAAAGTTAGAAATTTAGATTTTTTCACGCCAATAGACTTTTTTATTAAAAAATATTTATATATTTTTAAAGGCTTGGTGTATGTCTCTATTTATACCAAACCGATAGATAATTGACACATATTCATTAGTTTTAAAAAATAAAGTATATGTAAATCAATACAATATCAAAATATAAAACACACATACATACATGTTACTCTCCTATTAATTATGGTGTATATACAAGCCAAAATAAGAGTCTCCTTATTGCTAATTTAGGACATAATATCTTCCCATATATATTTTTTATTCATTCTTTCCATTTATATTCATTTGATAGTTGGATGAAATAAGAGGTATCTTGCAGCATGTTCAATATTAAGCCATTTTTGTCATTGTAGTGTATACAGTGTAGATAAGTATTATCAATAGAATTTACATCGTAATTAAAAGAAATTCTTAGATAGATTCAGTCTACCGTGTCATCTATAAGCTAAATCAATTTCATTATAACATGTGGTTTTATTTATTAATTGTGGCATTTTCATTGGTTGGTTTATTTATTAGCATCAACAATTCATTATTAAAATCCAACAAATTAAAAATATAACAATTAATAAATAAAATCACATGATAACCAACAATTAATTTAGTTTGTGAATAACCGGGTAGACTAAATCTATCTATGAATTTCTCTATAATTAGATATCTCTTTCTAAATATATACATATTCATCGCAATATTATACGTATAGTGCAGTTATCCGGTATAATTTAGGTCATGACCTGAGATCTCTTTCTATGTATAAATAGGTGGGTCACAATACTTGTAAGGTTTCTTTTATGGTATGAAAATCCTTTCCAATCTTCACTGCTGCGAGGTTACAAATTTAAGTAATCAAATGTTCTAAGTTGATGTATATATATAAGAAGAACAACAATAGAAAAATAAATCCACCTTAAAAAATGAAAGTTCTAAAGTTACTTTTACTTGTCTTGCTTCCAGTTTCAGCAGTATCAAGTGCCCCAGTTCTTGATGCCTTCTTACAATGCCTCCCTAACCATATCCATCACTCCATACCAATCTCTGAAGCCATCTATACACCTAAAGACTTATCTTTTCAGTGCGTACTTCAAGCTTTAGTTAGAAACCGCAGATTTTTGTCCTCTGCAACACTAAATCCACTTGCTATCATAGCTGCCAAGCATGAGTCCCATGTCCAAGCAACTGTAATTTGTGCAAAGTCTCACGGTCTGCAAATCAGGATCCGGAGTGGTGGCCATGATTTTGAAGGTCTTTCTTATCAGTCTAGTGTCCCTTTTGTCATTCTTGACATGTTCAATCTCCGAACTATCAACATAGATATTGCTAATGAGACCGCTTGGGTTCAAGCCGGGGCCACTCTGGGTGAACTTTACTATCACATAGCCAACGCAAGCAAAACCCATGCTTTTCCTGGTGGAGTTTGCCCGACTGTGGGTCTCGGAGGTTATGTTAGCGGAGGAGGTTATGGGAACATGATGAGAAAATATGGTCTTTCAGTTGATAACGTCATTGATGCTCGATTGGTCGATGTCCGTGGTAATATACTAACCAGAGATTCCATGGGAGAAGATTTGTTTTGGGCGATCAGAGGAGGTGGGGGAGCAAGCTTTGGTGTTATTCTTTCGTGGAAGATCAAATTAGTTCAAATCCCTGCCAGAGTCACTGTCTTTCAAGTCGACAGGACCCTGGAAGAAGGTGCTACTGATATTGTTTACCGGTGGCAACAAGTTGCCAGCAAGCTAGATAAAGAACTTTTCATCAGAATAAACTCCCAGGTTACAAACAGCACTGTCCGACAGGATGAGAAGACGATTACAGCCTCTTTCGTCGGCCTATTCTTAGGACGAAGAGACAAGCTTCTTTCCTTGATGAATCTCAGCTTTCCTGAATTGGGTTTACAGGAAAAAGACTGCAATGAAGTGAGTTGGGTAGAGTCTACACTGTTCTGGGCACAATTCCCTAAAGGAACATCCATTGATGTTTTACTGAATAGGACTTTACAAGCACAAGTATCTATCAAAGGCAAATCAGATTATGTAAAGATGGTAATTTCTAAGGAAGGATTGAAGAACATATGGAAGATGTTACTCAAAGTGGAGAAAATGTGCATGCAATGGAATCCTTATGGGGGAAGAATGAGTGAGATTTCAAACACCGAAACTCCATTTCCTCACAGAGAAGGTTACCTGTTTAAGATTCACTACTTCACATACTGGTATGAAGAAGGATCAGAAGCCTCCAACTATTACATAAACTTGTCAAGAAAAATGTACCAAACAACGGCTCCATATGTGACTAAAGACCCAAGAGAGGCATTTCTCAACTACAGGGATCTTGATATTGGGAGTAATCCCAGCAATCTTACCAGTTTTGAGGAAGCTGAAGTTTATGGTAGCAAGTATTTCAAGGGTAATTTCTTAAGGCTGACTGGTGTAAAGAAAAGGGTGGATCCTGATAATTTCTTCAAAAATGAACAAAGTATTCCTCCCTTGTGACTGAAACCATCATAAAAAAGAAAATGAAGTCACTAGGATTTGTTGTATGAAAGTAAAATTTTGCTAATTCTAGCAAGAAAGATGAATGATCTACATACTTATTTCTTTATCATTCTCTACAAAATTATACAAACATTTTAATATCTTTTTAATAATGATCAAATTAATTATATATATAATTTCTAAATTTTTTTAAAAAAATATTTTTTTATTTTATTAATTGAATATATAGATGACGTTATAGGTGATCATATCTTTATAATAATTTCTATAAAATTGCATATCAGTTTTGACAATTTGAGTAAGCTTAATTTTTTAGTAATAACTAAAGTTAAGTAAAGCTTATTTTCTCAATTCAATTAAGACTGGCCATATAAATACAATTTTGGAACTTACTAATAAGCCAAGAAGAATAATTTCTAGAAATTGGTTGGTTCGTTGAATTTATCAAACAGGAGAAAAACTGGCCATAGTTTTCTTCAAATCCAAAGTCAATGTTATCCATGTATAAATGGAAGAACTCATATTTATATATATATATATTATATAAAGGAAATAAAAAGAAAAGAAAGAAAAAAGAGTTCAAAAATAGTGGCTTCATGACCTTGAAAACTTTGAAACAATATATCAATTAGAAGGTATGTGAATGAATTAAGACCACAGTGGAGCTCCCATTGATTATGAACTTTAAGATGTATGCTGCTTCATAAAAATCTATTTTTATCAAATTTTAATCATCCCAATATTGTGCAATAGGTTTGTATAATATAATGTTAATATAATAAATTATTGTTATTAATTATTATAACTATATATATATATATATATAGTTAGTGCGGTAATAAGTAATTAAATATCTTATGTAAAATTTGAGATCATTACTTTTTTTCTTTTTTAACAGCGAGAAGGCTACAAGTCTTTTTTATTGAAAAAAGATAAGAATCTAAAAACGTATAGATGAGATAATAAATTTTTTTAATTTAATTAAAAATTTTGAATTTAAATTTTCAATATACAATTAAAATTATTATATTATATATATGAGTTCACAATTCATTAAGCACTTAACATACATATAAACTTTTTTATGTTTTGTTTTAATTACACTACATAAACACAAGTTTTCTTTTTATGATATCTCATTTCTTTATTTTTTATTAATAATTTACTATTGTATTTTTAATTTTTATTTTTGTTTTTTCAGTATATCTTTTTTAATTACAATACTAAATTTATCTTTTAATAATATATTAATATTTTTATAATGAAATATTAGATATTAAAATAAATTTAGTAATGATTCAATCTTTCCATAAAAATATAAGACTTGATCATATTTTAGTATATATTTATATTTTAAGGTATATAACATTTTACCTCACAAAATTTAAATTCTAACCATTTTTTATTATTATATATAATAATATTTTGATTTTTAAAATTTAATAATGGTAATAAAATATTAAAATTAATAATTTTATATTTATAATTAAAAATTAAAAAAATATAATTATAAATTATGAACACAAGTTGATCAATAAAAATTATAAACATCAATCATAACACAAGTCCAAAGAGCCCTCACTTTATCTAAATTAGATTTTCAAAAAAAAAAAAGACTAATAAATTTAGTCTAAAATCATTTTAACACTAAATTAAAATAGTATAAAAAATAATAACTTTAAGCTGGAAAAACAGCTTTAAGCAGCTATAAAATAATAGTCAATCTATTATCATATATTATATTATTTCTAATTATTATTATTTGAAAAGGTCAATTTATTATTTTAAATGAACTAAACTTAAAAAGTATAGAAGTCTAAAAAAGCCGCATATGAGTATGAATGTTGTGACGTTAAATTTCTTTTTATTTAATTCTTTTTTCTCAAAAAATAATTAAATATTGTAATAATTGACTAGTTTTATTATTATTATTTCATTTAGAACTGCACTGGTCCAATCAACAAGTGGCAACAAAAGTATGCAAAAAGTTGAGTTTAGCCGTAGTCATTCATTCAACAAGTCAACAAATAACTACGTCTTCAAAATAGACAAAATTTATAATTATTTTTTAAATCGTCAAGAACACTAAAAAAATATGCATAAATATTATAATAATCACAATAAAAACCATATTTAGGTGTTGAGAATAATATAAAATACTCAACGGCGGCTTTCGTAGTTACTGTAGTGGATCAAAAGTGCCATGTGACCATGATTTGTTTCCTCACAGTGACTGACAGAAACAACAGATTTTTTTTCATTAAATAACTCCGACTAGGATTCAAATTTGTGACTTCATGATAGACCAGCCATCCCCCTCCAAAAAAAAAAAAAAAACGATAGACCTGCCACGTATATCAATCCGAGGTTTTGGTTTAGAAACCGACGGTTCACGGTTTTATAGATACGAGTTTTTAGTTTAAAAACCGGCGGTTCACGGTTTTATGGCTCCTGAAAAGTAACAATTTTAAGCTAATTGAAATTAGTAGATTTTGTTTTAGGATTCTGATTTCTAAATCGGAATTTTTTTTTTTTATTTTAAAATCAACAGTTTTGGTTCCAATCGAGAGAAATTAATCTTAAATCGGCCCTCTTAATTTAAAGCCCCTTCGAGTTTGATTTCAAATTTGACCAGTCCGGTACGGGTACTTGAACCGATATGGGCAAGAGGTAGTTCATAGTCTAAAGACGATTCTTGTACCTGTTTCTTAGCAGTTTCATTATCCTCTTCTCTTCTTTCCTTGTATAAATATGGCCATGAAATCAGCTAGTTATTTACATCACATATTAATTAGAAATCTCTCTTTGAAAATGTCTCTAACACAGACATTATTTGCAATACTAGTTGCGTTGCTATTTTCATCACTAGCAACCTCTAATCAAGTTCTTGACAACTTTCTACAATGCCTTCCTAATCATGTTGAACCTTCTAAACCAATTCTTGAAGCCATCTACACACCAAACAATTCTTCTTTCCAATCTGTTTTACAGGCTTACATCAAAAACCGCAGATTCTTAACTCCTTCCACCACCAAACCACTTGCTATTGTAACAGCACTGCATGAATCCCATGTCCAGGCGACTGTTGTTTGTGCAAAGTATCATGGCATGCAATTGAGGATCCGAAGTGGTGGCCATGATTTTGAAGGCCTTTCTTATATGTCAGACGTTCCTTTTGTCATTCTTGACATGTTCAATCTCCGATCTATAGATATCGATATTGCTTCTGAGACTGCATGGGTTCAGGCTGGGGCAATTCTCGGTGAACTTTACTACAAGATTGCCAAGAAAAGCAAAGTTCACGCCTTTCCGGCAGGAATCTGCCTTACTCTTGGAGCCGGCGGTCACTTTAGTGGAGGAGGATATGGGACCATGATGAGAAAGTATGGCCTTTCTGTTGACCACATCATTGATGCGCAGATAGTAGATGTCAATGGCAATATCCTTGACAGAAAATCTATGGGAGAGGATTTGTTCTGGGCGATTAGAGGAGGTGGCGGTGCAAGTTTCGGAGTCATCCTTTCTTGGAAGATCAAATTAGTACGAGTCCCGGCTAAAGTGACTATATTCTCAGTGCAAAGAACCTTGGAACAAGGTGCTACTGGTATTGTTTATAAATGGCAACAAGTTGCTAAAAAAATAGATAAAGAACTCTTCATAAGGGCACAACCAGAAGTTCAGAATCCAAGAAACGCGACAGAGAAGAAGACTGTTAGAGTAACTTTCATCGGCCAATTCTTAGGACAAACCAGCAAGCTCCTCACCTTGATGAATAAGAAGTTTCCTGAATTGGGTTTAAAGCAAGAAGACTGCAAGCAAGTGAGTTGGCTTCAGTCCACAATGTTCTGGACCAATCTTCCGATTGAGTCACCTCCTGAGGTTTTACTCAATAGAACCATCCCGGCAGAACTGTTTTTCAAAAGCAAATCAGACTACGTGAAAGACGTAATCTCAAAGAAAGATTTGGAGAAGATATGGAAGATGTTCCTGAAGACAGAAGGGATGGTGATGCAGTGGAATCTATACGGAGGAAGAATGAGTGAGATTCCAGACACAAGCACTCCATTTCCTCACAGGGCTGGATACCTGTTCAAGATTCAGTACTTCACGTTGTGGTTCCAGGAAGGGACAGAGGCGAGCAACCGTCACATTAGCTTGGCAAGAGAAATGTACGACTCAATGGCTCCGTACGTAAGCAAGGACCCAAGAGAGGCATTTCTAAACTACAGAGATCTTGACATTGGTAGCAATCCAAGCAACCTGACAAACTTTGAGGAAGCTGAGGTTTATGGGCATAAGTATTTCAGGAACAACTTCAGGAGACTGACAGAAGTGAAGAAGAGAGTGGATCCAGATAACTTCTTCAAGAATGAGCAGAGTATTCCGCCCCTGCCTGCTGCTGCTTCATGAGTGAAAAAACTTGCACATGACTTTAATTAGTTCGAAAATTCTTTTATATTTTCATGGAGGTTTTGTATATCTATTTTGGTTAATAATAAGGACTCGACTAGTGGCTTTATGGTTGACTTATTCAATCCATAAAGAGCCATTCCGATGCACAAATGGTAATTAATAAATATTTGAGTAGCCATAATGCATTGACATCTTTTCTTTTATACATATATCTAGAGATAATCTCGAGTGTACTGAATATAATTTTTATAAATGGCAAAACACTATTTCAAGAGTTTTAATATAACTACATTGTCGGTTTTTTCTTTTTCTTTTTATAATGTAAAGAGGGTAAAGGCCCTAAACCACATACGAATTAAGTAACAACATCTCTAAATCTACCAACACGAAAAGCATCGCCCAATTAACAACTTAAGCTACATTGTCGTCTTTTAGTACCCCTACAATCACCTAAAAATATATCATCTATTTGTCTAGCATTTTAAAACATGTATGTTAGAGCACGATAAATGCAATTTAAAGATTTAAACTCGTGATCTTTGGTTGGTTGCATTTAGAATCGAGCACAAAAGAATATGAAAAGAGAAAACTTTTTGGTTAGTTTTGTGAGTGTTTCACTTGGGAGAAAATCTTATGAAATAATGCAGAGTGTTCTATAATAAAAACATTGACTACCAAATATATACACATATATAGGGATTTTTTTGCTGGTTGTATGCCTTTTGTGTATGAAGCTCCTTTAGGACACATATATGTAACATTATCTATCAACTTAATTAATCTTGCACTTTCTACATTAAATAAAACATAGATACAAAGAAACTTTTAAATATAAAATAATTTAAAATTAGAATATTAATATAATAAGAAATTATATTATCTTTCTCAAAGTAAAAAATAAAATTTAATTAAATAGAAAACTTATTTGCAAAGATTTTCAAAATTTATAATATCTGAAAAATTTTAAAGAGTTTCAGCGAGCAATCTAAACATGTACGCTACTAAAATGTAGTCTATTTTGAAATTTTTGCGTGATATATATGGGAGAGTATGTAGAACCCCACATCAATTAAGCTATAACATAGTAGTTGTGAGTAGTTTATTAATTTGGGAACTTTTTATAATAGTTTAAAATCAATAAAAAAATATCATTTTTACTATGTGAATTTTTAAAATAAAAATACTATTTTTTTATTTTTTTTAATTTATGATGTGATTATTTTTCAATTGTTTTTCCGTTGTTTGTAACAGCCGAAAAACAACTACAAAACCATCGAAAAACAACTAAAAAACAATCACACCATAAATTTAAAAAAGAACAAAAAAGATATTTTTAAAAAAAAAAATTACATAGTAAAAATGATATATCTAAAGAAAAAATAAAAATTAACCAAAACCGGTTTGTAAAAAAATTAAAAATCATATTTTTAATATTTTAATACAATAAAAATTAAAAAAATATTGTAATTTTGATAAAAGAAAATATGGATATTTTTATTATTTTTCCTATTACTTTACACCGAGTTTTCAAGTTGTGAAATGCTAGCCACAGCTGCTGGACTGAGTGGAATCCATATCAGACATGTTTCCTTATCAGACATCCATATCCTTGTACCAATAGAAGTTTACTTGCAGGTTTAATCCCAAGGCTATGTCTTCTTAAACCAAACTCATACTAAACTGGAGGATACCGCCAGAAGTTGAAGATTCCAAATTATGACACAGAAAATTCAGGACTGGTTTAATTAATTCAACT
This sequence comes from Ricinus communis, assembly GCF_019578655.1. Lineage (NCBI taxonomy): Eukaryota > Viridiplantae > Streptophyta > Magnoliopsida > Malpighiales > Euphorbiaceae > Ricinus > Ricinus communis. The sequence continues at coordinate 20,839,049 of NC_063259.1, read as the reverse complement.
GCAAACCGATATACTGTTACATATCAGTGATAAGTCACACAGGAAAAGAAAGAAAAAAAAAAGCCATAAATTTACATCTTTTAACTCTAATTATCTTTCTTTCTTCTTTACTCGGTATTAATCTTCACAAAAGGATGGGTTGTGTACAGGAACAATACCAGAAACATCACTCACAAGACAACCGTCTCTGCATCTGTTGAGGGATTATTTACAATGTATAGCCCACTATCAGAAGCAATCACTGCACTGCATCTGTGGTTCAATAACCAAAATTAAAAAAAGAAAAAAGAAACAAACAAGAAGGTAGAAAGTGTATCAGTAATTTGAAGCCTTCTTGGAGAAAGAATAAAACAGTTTGTACTGTTTATACACACAAACTGATAACTTGACAGCAGATATGAGGTATCCAGAGGTTCTCTTTTGCAAACAAGATGAAAAATTAAGTTATTCATGGGTCATGACATGATTTTGCTTGTGAACAATGTGATATTGTGTTCAGCTTCATATCTATACATAAATGCATCCGTCTACAAGAGTAATACGACTATATTCAGCTTCATATCTGTACATAAAGCTCTAAGAATTTCCAAATGCATGTTTCCACCTAGTATATATTCCTTTTCTAATTAAATTCTAACATTCTAGTTCATATAGCTTTGTGATGTCATCAATCGCAGGCAATTTCATACTTTCCTGCACTGTTTTCGATTCTGTTGGCATCTATCAATGTTGCAATATTTGATTTTTAACAACTACTCGAATTGTTGGTACATGAAGTTCAAATTTTTTTTTGATGACAGCATAGCTAGAACAAAGAATGCGGTTCAAAATAGAATCAGTAAGGCGGCTTTCTCCACTAGGTTCATGCACAGAAATTAATCAAGCCACAATGCTTAACCATTAAATGCAAGTGTGCAGGTTTGAGTTTTGAGTATGGTCTCAGCAAGCAGAATTAGTAAAGGGTAGGATAGAACTTAAGATTGACTTTTCTAGAATATTTCATCAAAAACTAGAGCAAATTGTACTGTTTCAAGGATGCCCAAACTATAATTCTGAAGCTACAGGAATATACTGGGCATGTGTATCAAAGTCATTTAATACCATAATTCGACTTTGCATATAGTAGTACTGGAACATTATCTAGGATCAGCAAGCCGCCATATTAGGGTAACCAACCATCAGCTCAAATGAAAAGGTGGAGAGGACCATCTCCTTCCACACAGACAAGCACAAACTTATTACAAAACTCTTTTTTCTTTCTTTTTTTTCTTTTCTTTTTGGTTTAGGCACCGTATTAACAGAATTTAAGTTACCCAACAAGTATGTGGCATATAAGAGAAGCTTTCAGTATTCAATCTCTATGTCAAAATCCACCATTTCTCAAGCAACTTTCATAGAAGACACATACTACATTTTAACTTTTCATATTGTTAATGCCAATATTATCATGATCATCGCAGTTCCAACTTCACAAATACTCCTAAATTCAAAAGTCCACCCTTCTGCCTATTATTTTAGAACTTGATGTATTATATAATTTATATCAAGAAACAAGAAATTCAAACACACAGAGATATAAACACTAGGGATTTCAAAGAAGCTAGGAGACTAACGGGAACTTGGAAATGATTCCATGATCCACAACCCCATCAACTTTGTCAAGGCTTTCAGCCACTTCAGCTGCAACCACAATTATGAGAGCCATGAAAAAGTTATCTTAAACCCCAGACAAGTGAATAAAAAAATTGAAGTAAGGAAAGGGGAAAAAGAAAAAAACAGATTTATATAAGAAAGAATCAAGTTCCTTAAACCTACCAAGACTTTGTATTGGAGACGTAAAGATGACATCAAGAACATTGTGACCTTCTCTAGTAACAAGAGGGAAGTCACCTCCAAGCGGACCTGCTTGCCCTATAGAAGGTCTTCTCCATATCTTTGATAATAAACCAGAATGCCAAAGCATGAGAAAAAGGGCAGGTTAGAATTCAAATAAATAATTGAATCACAAAACTCCACATCCTTTTGTCAAATATAAGGCTGTCAATAGCAGGCAAGTAGTCAAGGAACTAATTTGAGTTCACAGAGCAGCAATTCACTAAAAGTTATTTAGGACTAGAAATATTTCTATTGAGGTTCTTTCCCTACTCAAGATCCCATCCAAATAACAGTCTCTGTTGTATTGCACTAGAGGGCCAAGATGTTGCTGCTCATTTAAGTAATCAAATCATATTTTTTTCATGATATTAAACATTAATTTGACACTCAAGTAAGAAAACAAGATTCCTCAGTCAGGTCTTTGCATACAAGGCTTTCATTTTGAGACAATATAGTTTTTTATGGAGCTCAGTATCATGATTTCAATCATACAAGAGATTTTTTACTTTCGTAATTAAAGTGAATCAGTGTTAAATATTAACCACAGTGATGCATGCTCTGATATTCATACCTCTGCATCACCTAAAAACAAATCATCTATCTGTTCTGCAGTTTCCATCCAGCTCAGCTGAAAGAAAACGAATTCAGTTAATCCGATTATCAATCTTGTTCTGGCAGTCTAAGATTTTGATTTAAATTCAGTTGCTTACGGGTTGAATTAAAACTGGTATGGAACCATCTAGACGGCTTTTATACTGCTTTTCTGAGATCATGAAAACATGCCTACTGGCTGCATTTAGAATTGACTGCAAGAGAATATGAAAAGAGGAAATGCTTTTGGTGAGTGTTTCATATTGGGAGAAAATTTTAGGAAACAATGCAGAATGTTCTATAATAAAAACATCGACTATCAAATATATGCACATATATGGTTCTGAAAATCTCCAAGCAATGATTTAATTTTCTAAAACTCCATGGAAGCGGGAAATACAACAACAAACTCACCTTCTCTTGGATGAATGACTCCTCACCTTGCATTTTTTGGCGACCAACGACTGCAATTAGTGTGTCTTCTTCCAGAACATCAGCATCGTCAAATGCAAAATCAATCTACAGAATAGCAACTTAAAGTAAATAGTGGCAAGGGTCAACAAACTTTGTTCAAAATCATGCAAGAAATAAGAAATTCTAATCGTATCCTTAAAACTAGTGCAATAAATGCTCCCATAGATTTCCATTCTTCTCACTTTTCAACAGATTTTGTCTCTTCATTCCAACTTCTGACTAATCAATCTATCTGATTCTAGATAGTTCTGATTTCCTCCTGTTCAATCTAGCTTTTGCTTCAGCATTTTCTGCATGTTATATGAACATGCAAAAGCATCCGGAACTTGTATACTGAAATGCAAGAAACTTAAAAACACAATTAGAATGTAAGCACACTTGAGAACCATCTTGGTATTGGTCCAAACGAATGCCTGCCTTTGCTGCTTCACTTGCACTTGCTATTGACCTGGAAGGAAGTGAAAGCAACGCATACATTTAGAAGTAGAAATGGAAAGAATAATGAAAAGGATATTGAAAGATTATTGCCGCAGAAGTACAAGAGCACAATCCTAAATGTGAGCATAGATAAAGACTGAAGGCAAAGGACTACAGAAAAACTAGCACATATGAGAGTTTAAGTGTAATTCATAGGCAGAAGAAAAACAAAACTTGCAAAGTCAGACAAGTCTAAAAGGATGGGCTTTGTTTCCTGTTCTTTAACCATGTCTTGGAAGGTCATACAAATAAATCAAGTGGCACACAACTAACCTGAATGGAAAAAAAAAAAAAAAAGACATGGCAGATGATAAGATAAAGAAAAGAATCATCTCTAATGATGGTAAGGGAGAATATAAACTCACATGGGTATGCCTACAATATCTTTTAAAACACCAATACGAAGTTGCCGACCCAAATACTGTATAGCCATACCAGAAGCGTGTCCAGACCCTAATCCAATAACCATGCCACTTTTTATGTGTGTATCAACCTAGAAAATCGAGTTGCAAATGAATATTCAAGTGATTAACCACCACCAATAACCACATATATTTAGAAGTTAAAGCAAATAACATGAGAAAAATGGATGGCAAATAAATTTCATCAACTTGATGAATGTAATAATGCTTGAATCTCACATAGAAATGATAATTAATTCTGATATGACTAGGACGTAAATATCCTTCTTGTATGTTCTTTCTTCTTCTCCATTATAATGAAATGCCAAGTATTAATGTAGATTACGCAATCATAATCTCGTAGTATTTTTAGTTTAACATGAGCTATGTAATAAGATTTTGACAACCTCGGCAAATAAAACACTAATTTATGTTTTAGAACTTCTTCCAGGAAAATAACAAATACATGTGTGGAAAGCAATTCTGATTACAAGAAAATTATGTTGGGAAAAATTTAACAGAGAGACTAAGTCAGCACATGATTGAATTAATTTTCCAACAATTTATACTGTTTCAATCAAATGGCCATTACATGGTGCATTGCAGTTCAATACATTGTTGATTAGGTATCACAATCACCTTAGCTTTCTTAGTACTTCTCTTCTTTCAGTTTGAAACCCATTAGCTTAACCGAAATCCCAACAAAGCCCAATTGTAAAATCCAAAAAAAAAAGAAAAAACATCAATAACCTACTTAATCTCCACTTAAAATGCATTCACATCTCCCAAGTGTAGGTAAGAAGGGAAAACCGGCAATGGGTATTATAAGAAACCATGAAAGCAAACAAAATGAGCAGAGAATTACAAGGATACATTAAAAAAGAAATAAACTAAGTATAGAATTGGGGAATCATTTCATACAGTATGCTTGGCTGCATATAGGAGAGAAGAGCTGTCAGCAAGTGTACTGTTTGCTCGAATAATGGGGAAAGAAATTCTTCTGAATTTCCATGGATTTGGGGTTGAAGTAATTCCCTTGAAATTAGTAGGAGAAATAGAGTATGCAAGTGTTGGCATTAATGAGGACGATGCCATTTGTTTGATCCTTGTTTTCCCTCCTGTTTCCTTTATATATGTTTATCCCTTTCTCTTGGTTTAAAAATGGATATGTATTGCAGTCACCCTTTTCTTTAGCCGTAGGTTTCATGTTGTGTTTTCTCTATCCTACTTGCCACCTCTTTCGGATTATTCGAGTGTCACGTATTACTAATATTAAATTATTAAAATGAATACGAGTCACTTTTAATATTTAGTAATAATTAATTATTTACTCGTATTTCGATTATAAAATTAAAATTATAAAATATAATTTAATAATTTTTTAATGTTTAATTATAATATTTTAAAAATAATAATAAACTAATTATATTTAAATATTTTAAATATTTTTTAATTCTATTAATATAACAATATAAATATTATTTTAAAATATTTATTTACTAATTCTAATATTATGTAAATTAATATATCATATAATTCATGTTATTATTTTTTAGAATTAAAAATTATAATATAATATTTAAAAATATTATTCTATAATTAAAAATTATTATCTAATTAATAAATTAATTTATTAGTTAATATAATATTTAAAATATAATTAAATATATTTTTTAGAATAATTATTATCTAATTAGAAAATTAATTATTATCTAATTAGAAAATTAATTTATTATTAATATGTTATTTCTTAGGATTAGAATAGGTGTTTAATTAGGAGAGTAACTTATTAATCAATAAATTAATAGAAAAAATTATAAAATTATACACATGTTTAAATTTTATGTGTCAAAAATAAATACATATGTCAAGACAATAATTTTATGCATCAAAAATTAAATACACATGTCAAAAAGATTTAAATTTTAAAAATTAATATTATTATATTATATATATATAAGAAAAATTATAATCATATATTTGAAATTAAATAAAATTTGTAATTATAAAAAAAAATCCGGCGTCTAATATATGGTTCATGCTTCAACAGAGTCTTAAGACTATATTTAATTCAAGCAATTGCAAAGTAATATCATATAATTATTTCATTTAAAGTAATATTTCAAAATCTGGTTCAAATTTTAATAGAAAATAATTATTTACAATATTATTATTTTCTAATTTTATGAAATATCTATGTCATAATAAATTAAAGAATGATCATTTTATATTTTAAAACATGACATATTTTTTTAATTGTCTATCTTTTGTTCTATTTTTTATTATGTATTTTGCCCCACCCGGGGCCTTACCACCAACACTCATCAACCACCGCTCACCGCCCATCCCCACTAGTGTCATTGCCACCACCGCCATCATCCACCAACAACGACCACCCATCCATTATCACCAACATTTGATTATAATTTGTTTAGAAATAGAAATAATTATTTTATTCCAAAAACTAAATACAAAGCCTAAAAACTTTTAAAAACTGTAAAAATATAAAATTAATTCTTTTATTTAGATTTAGTGCATGTTCCTATTCATATACTAAACCGATATATTATTAATAATCTAATACTAAATTATAAAATATTTTAATACGTAACTAGATTTAATGTTTCTCTCTTCCTCCTGACACTTAGCCAATAATCTGTAGTATTTTGGGATTTGCTCTTACTTTATCACCATTCTAGAGCCACTTCCTCATGAATTTTCTTATACAAAATCTGTGATTTCCATTTCCTTCATGTCCTGGGGGGCATTCATGGAGACATGGTATGCATGGAGGAAATTCTGCAATCACATGAGAAAGTTTGGTGCTTGAATCCTTCCTCTACCATTATTAATTTGGATTGGGACTTTATTTTTTATTTGATGCAAATGATTGAAGAGGTGAGAGATGAAAACGTGTTCAGATATGTATATATCATCGGTTTAAGTCTATAGCTCGACCTGATGTACAATTATATGAAAAATATGTAAAATTTAGAATTTAAACTTGCAGCCTTATTAAGAATTATATGCTTATCACTAAACTAAATAAGAAATAATATTATTTTATGTTTACTTTTAAAAGGTTAAAAATTTTAAACCAATGCGATTTTTGGAAGTCTTGACTTATTTCCTTAATTTTGATAAAAATTAAAAATTAGTTAAAATTGTTAATAATTTTTCAATTCAGTCAAAATTGTTAAATGTCATAGAAATATGAAATTTTTGAACATTAAGCCTTTTTAAATTTATTATAAGATATAAATCTCATATGATATTATACTCAATTTCTTTATCTTTTTATTTTTTATAAACATCTCCTATGATTAATAAATATCAAGAAAGTATATATATTTAATTAATGATTATCAAATTTATAAAATTACTTAACATTTGATGCTTTACTTATAACATATAAAAGTTTTAAAAGAATTATATCACAAACATTATAACAAAGTAAGATTTGGGTTATTAAATTTAAAAAACTTTAAATATTATAAGCTATTATTATTATTATTATTATCATCGTCATCCACACATATTGATCTAATTTTTTGACCGAATTAAGATTTTATAAAGTTTAAAAAAAGAAATAGAATGTAATAAATAAAATATTTTCAGAGTATTTGACTAATATATACATCAATTATTAAATATATAAATAATAATTTTATAAATATATTTACTAAACACTTTATATTAATAATAATGATTATCAATATTTGAGAGATTATTATTGAAAAATGAAAGTTTTGAGTTTAATCTGCTTAGTTTAGTATATTTGAGGCCCATCAACATCAACTTAGTTTAGCATATTAATCTTTTCTCAGCTTCATCAAGCAATTTAATAACAATTTCTATATTTATTTTCTTAAATATGATGTCACTAAAATCTAACATGTCTCTTCTCATGTCAAATAACTGAAAATTGTCAAACCAAGAAACAAGAAAAGAAATTGGCCTCTAACGGGTTGATTTCTTAAGCAACAGAATTGTCAAAGGACAGACAGAGAAAGTCACATGGAAATGTATGGAAATAGTAATGAATAATACAAAAACAAAAGTGTTAATGAATAGGGAGGTAATATTTAAAATTAATTTAAAATAATATTAAATAAAATTTTTACGAGCAATAAAATATTAATTAATAATAATAAAAAAAAAAAGACTAGATCAGGGCTGTGAAAATTACTTTGTTTTTAATTGAGACTTCAAAAGTTGCATGCCAGTCTCACTAACGACTATATTTTATTAGCAACAGTTTGAGAAATGATGGCATGAGAGGAAATGAGCCACCCCACTACCACTTTGACAAAGCCAACATAAAAGAGAAAAGAAAAGGAAAGGAAACCATGCCCACTCACTCACATCCACATGATATCATCACCCATCTTTTTGGTGGAGATTCTTCTGAAGAAGTAAGTCACTAGTGTGCTATTCCACTTTCTAAAGTTAGATCTGCTCTGTTATTAATATTCTTTGATGTTGTAAGAATGTGAGTGTTCATTTTCCTATTTATTGGTATTAATGAGTTAAGTTTCAAAATAAATCAGATTAATAATTCATCGATCGATTAATTTTCTGTTTTTATTTTGAATAAATTAATCCAATCGATTAAGCCAATCAACCGACTAATTCAATTAGTTAATTAGTTTGATTAAAATTTTAAATTTTAAATACTAATTAGTCTCGACTAATTTGATATTTTTAAACAGGAAAATAAAGAGTTTTATTTCTTTTTATGTCCTCCCCTAATAGTAGATTCATATTTCAGCCATACTCCTAATGAATTTTCTTTTAATTACTAAAAATGAAATTGAAGTTTCGAATCTGAAACATCATGTTTCTATTATACGAATATCACCTCAATTAACGAATAAATTAATCTTATATATTTCATTAAAATATAAATTTGATAATTTTATTATATAATATTAATTTTTTTTATTTTAATGAATCTTGTGAACCGCATGATAAATACAAATACTTTTTTATATATACATATATCTTTTTATTACGAAAATAATAAAAAAAAACGATGGATAAAACAACCAAAAAATTTAATCTCTAACATAATCGTAATCTTTATAAAATAAAAATATCAACCGAGTCTTTAATGGTCCTATAATTCTTATAAATAAGAATACCAACCGATTTCTAATTTGCAATAAAAAAAATTAATCTATAATACAACACTTAGATTAGGGCTATAAGCAAACAAACACCACCAATTCATCATCATGTTTTTGGTTATAATGATTTTACCGGATTGTCGACTACCTCATGCGCACTTAAGGCAAGAAAGTGTGGCCTTTTCCACCACTAAGAGAAGAGAGTCCCCCCCACAATAATCTAGAAACATTCCTGTTTTTTTTGTTTACTTACTAAAATTTGTCTAATAGTACAACAGATTACAGCCTTCAGAGACAGAAGGAAAATTGGGTCACGGGTACCTTACAAAATTAGAACGTTGGGGATGCAATACCCACACTAATTTCCAACAAAAAACAAAAAGAGGGCCAAAATCAACTAAACATCTTCAATCATTTTCGTTCATGCCCCCACCATTTTCTTTCTTTTTAATCTTAGTTTGTTATTTTATTATTCATAATTAGAATTAATTGCTGATGTAATAGGTTTTATTTATTTATTATATCAGTAGTAATTAGTATTCTTCAACCTTAATCTTATAGTTAGATGCTTAATATCCGAGGTCGAGTTGAAAATCTTTATTATAATATATTAACTATATTTATTGTTCTAATAAAACTATAACTATAGATGTGGTAGAATTAATAAATTAATAAGAATATCATTATCATGGGATATTACCTATGATGACAGTATCTATGAACATGGGATATAATTTTTCATAAGAAAGAAAGTTTCATGCTAAAAAGGGTCACTATTTATAAATTTTCAGTTCTATATTAGCAAACATTAGATGTTAGCTTAATTTATGGATAATAATATTCTGAAAAATAAGCAAAAATATAATGAATAAAAGGGAAATAAAATTATTCACACAAATGGACACAAAAAAAGGACCCAACAGTCAAGAAAAGGAAAAAAAACAAAAAGAAAACGTTCATATTTTCTCTTATATACTGTGATTTTTAGCTTTTCTTTTATTTAACTAAACGTTCATATTCGCAGCGCCCAAGAAAGTTGCAGATTCTTTTTTATTTTTCCTTATACTATAATCCAGCTATAAATTATCTGCTCCTCTCTCTCTCTCAAAAGTTAACAAAAGGGTACTTTCTGCTTTCTCTCCACTAAAACCCCAGCTCCGTTTTCTCTGCCAATTTCACATTGTTTTTTCAGTGGAAGCTTAATGGGCAAACTTCACTAGAACAAAGAAGCTGTTCTTAGTTTGAAGTTTCTCTGCATTTCTGGTTCTGGGTTAGAGAAAAAGGCTGGTGCTTTTTTTTTATGAAAGTGGAGCTTATGAGTTGCTGTTAATGAGTTAAAACAAAGCAAAGATCGTATCCTTCTTCATTTTTGTGGGTTTCTGGTTTCTGGGTTTCGTCGAGTCAGCTCCCAGTTCAGTTGTTCTGTAATGGAGAGGATTTACTTGGTGCAATTGATGGTTGTTTTTTGCTTGGGGATTATTGTGGGTGTTTCATGTCAGAATAATAATTCTGATAGTGCAACTGCAGCTGTTTACATTGTTACTCTTAAACAAGCTCCAGTTGCTCATTACTTTGATGGAGAGCTTAGAAAAGAAACTAATGTGTTCAGGCATAGTCCTTCCGGTAGACGAAATAGAATGCACAGATCAAGGTAAGAACATCTTTCCTTTCATTTTTAAGTGATTTCCTTGTTTCTAGTTACTTGAATATGTTGCTCTCTGTGTTTTGCTTTATTAAATTGCTGTGCTTTTTATGTTGTTTTCTTGTTTACTGCAATTGTGAAGAAACTTTGGATAATTTTTCTTGTGATTGTGATGTATATAATGAGTTTTGTGCTTTCTCCTCTTATTTCTTTTTCCCTCCTCATGTTCTATTGCTTATGTTCCTAATAAAAGAACTAGGAAAATGCTGAAGTGGAATTTTATTGTAATTGACCGTTAAAAGTTACATCTTTCATGGGGTCCTCTTGTTTGGTTCTTTGGGAGTTTTGTTTGCACATTGCCTGGAAATTAGGGAAGTTTGTATTTCTCATGTCTTACTAATTTTTCTAACTAAATTTTTATTTCTCTCTCTCTCTCTCTCTCTCTCTCTCTCCTCTCTCTTATTTTTTGGGTTATTATTTGTCTTTTTAACTTTTCCCCCACATTCGTAGTTGACCACTGTGTCAATTGGTGGTATTATTGCTTGTTTATTATTACAATTTTGATTTGTATTTCTGTATTATTCATCCATAATATCACCTAACAGTACGATTATGCTTCACACTGCCACTGAAGTTTAACTTTTGGTCCTTTTAGGAAGATGGCTAAGCTAATGACACTTGAAAAGTTAAGCTTTTGATCATTCTTTTTCTCTTTTAGGAGCAATTCAAGTTCCCACGGGAACTCTGGTTCATATATATCTCGCGTTCATGATTCAATATTGAGGAGGGTACTGAGAGGGGAGAAATATCTGAAGCTGTACAGTTATCACTACTTGATCAATGGATTTGCTGTTCTTGTGACCCCACAACAGGTATATTAGGCATCATAATTCACTATCATGCTATGACCGTAACTGTGCCACTAAATATGTTGGCAGTGCTTTCATTACAAATATTTCTTTTTCTTTTCTTTTCTTTTTTTTTTTCCTTTTTCTTAGTGTAGTTTCTCGACAACAGAACCTGTATAATTTTAAAATACAACTAAAAAAAGAGTTTTATGCTTCTTTACGTAGTTGCTTCCTTGCATCTCAAATTTTCCTGCAAACAGAGTATGAGAGCAAAAGGTCTGTCCTTATAAAGAAAAACTTATTTTGTTTTAATAGTAAGTTTTGTTATCCTGATCAAAATTGAAGGCAGACAAGCTTTTGAGGAGGAGAGAAGTGGCAAATGTGGTTCTGGATTTCTCCGTTAGAACGGCAACTACCCACACTCCACAGTTCTTGGGTCTTCCAAAAGGGGCATGGGTCAAAGAAGGTGGATATGAAACTGCTGGTGAAGGAATTGTGATTGGCTTTGTTGATACTGGTGTTGATCCCACTCACCCGAGCTTTGCTGATGATGTATCCGAGCACTCATATCCAGTTCCTGGTCATTTTTCTGGTGTTTGTGAGGTTACTCGAGACTTCCCTTCTGGTTCATGCAATAGGAAGCTTATTGCGGCACGTCATTTTGCAGCATCTGCTATCACCAGGGGAATTTTCAATTCAACTCAGGATTATGCTTCTCCTTTTGATGGTGATGGACATGGAACGTAAGTTTGTGCAATATATTTATTCTAGGTGTTCAGTTATCATATTTGTGCATGTGTTCATATATCATCGTTACAAACTTGATAGCATTATTTTTCTCCTTTGTCCTCCACGAATTATTCAAAAGCACGACTCTAAATTGGTAGGCTTGTCTGGTTTCTTAGTGTTTTCTGATTCTTTAAAATTTTGACGATATTAACTGACATAGGTTGCATTGCAAGAACAATGAATTTAATATAGAAAGACTGATGATCCATCTAGAAGCTTAATGATCCATCTAAAAGCTTGATGATCCATCTCTTGATTTTCAAGATTTTCAAGAACTTGTTTTGGATACCAGACTATTTTAAGGCTAAGCAAAAGGGTAAAGCTTGTTCTCATGAGGCAGAATGATACCAATGTTGTGATTGCAAGAGGTTGTTCTCTATTAATTACTGAATGCTCAGGATGAACCACTTGTTGCCTAGTTACTTCGTGAGGATATAAAGAATCAGTACGATGATTGGTGTCCAACTTATGTAGTTTCCACTTATGCATCATAACATCAATCTTCAACCAATTCTTCCAAATGCAGCTAATGATTCTTCCCCTTATTTACAGGCATACGGCCTCTGTTGCTGCAGGAAACCATGGCATTCCGGTAATTGTTGCAGGACATCACTTTGGAAATGCGAGTGGGATGGCTCCTCGTTCACAGTAATCCTTTGTTGCTATTATCATTTGGTTTCTATAAATGCATGCATAAGATATATAACAAGACTTTCTAGTGGAAGTAATACACAAAATATATCAGCTCACATTAGCATTCTGGTAGGCTGCATTATTATTATGTTGCAATGCTTGATCATTGGAAGAACATTTTAGTGGAATATAGAGCAAAATAACACAATGGTCTGATCCATCATAACATTCATTATTAGCCTAATCCAAAAATTAAGTCGCTGGAATTTCATGTGAAGTTATGGAAGAAGAAAATATAAAATAGACGAGCTTTTGTTGGAATAGACATAGAGCTTTCCTTGAAACTTCTATCATTGCAAAATCAAAGCTCCATTCTAACAGTGACTTTTATTTTTATGCGAACTACGTCTTGCTAAGGTTTTAGCAGAGAACCCAAATGATAAACTGATTGATTCCAGAAAGAATTATTGCATAGGTAATATAGAGTTATTATTAACTTTTATAAACAATTTGAAAGGGTCACAAAGTGCAAAATGAAATGTGACATTTAACATTTAGAGTAGAGAAGATGATTGCTCAGTCAATTATGATGCTTCTTGATGCTTGCTTGATATCAAAGGTTGATTTGCTATAAATATTTTAATTTGTTGATTAAGCTGAAAAGAATCCAGGATGAAAAGATAATTTTGTAATACATGTCCTCTTGTGCTTATGGCATGGAATTACTTCAGGAGGGAATAGATAGTCTTATAGTAAATTCTCTGTTGTAGATTCTCTAAAACATCTGCTCTGATAAATTTTCTGCTGCAGAGAACTATTAGGTATTCTGACTACCAAGGAAAGGAAACAATGGTTTCCTAAGAACTATTAGTACTTGATATTCACATTTTAATTTTATTTCTCTGAACTCCATATATTTTAATTTTATCTTCATAATGTCACTACCTGCAACAATGGTTCTTGTGCACTAACTGCAAGCTATCTTTTACAGTATTGCTGTATACAAGGCATTGTACAAGAGTTTTGGAGGCTTTGCAGCAGATGTTGTTGCTGCAATAGACCAGGTAACTTATAATTGGTCTGTTTTTGTGGACCTCTTTTATGTTACATTGATTATATCCAGTTTCCAGAAGCAAAGAGGTCTAGAACCATAGCGGCATTTGATGAATTTCTGTGGTACTGTTTATCAAGCTTGCACATAAATGTAAAGTGGAAATGCGACAGAACATGGGGATACAATAATTAAATAAACAATAATTATTTATGAAAAACTAAAATTTAAAACCATGAAAATTAATTGACTATTTTGTCATATGATAAACACTTGCCAACTAAAATACGAATTGATATTTGCTAGATTTTAAAAAAATAAATGAAAAAATTAAAATTTATATAAAAAGACTTAAATATAAAACAATCAAGAAACATGAATATTAATATAAAAGGAAAATCATATAAGTAGGAAAAAGTTGAGAATCGTCTCTAAATAGGAAGTCAAACAAATAGAAAAAAGTCCTTCTCAAAGTAAGAAATCTAAATAAACAAGAAAATTTCCTTTAAAAAGTTCTCAAAGTTTTGAAAAACAAATGAAAACTAATAGAAAAATGTTTCTTTTGTTAAAATTTTAGAAGAGATGTCCAAAAGTTTCTATTCTAAAGAGTTTCAATGTCAATAACATGTTTAACATGGAAACATAGCCCATTCAAAAATTTCTGTGCCACCTAGCTGGTTGTGAATATCTTTCTTTTTGATAGCATTCTTGTTACCATATGCTTAGCTCAGTGCTTCCTTACAGCTTGTTTGGATGGAGGATTTTTAATATTCTTTAAGGTTTTATAAAGTTTTGGATTCTTCACCCTTGTTTGGGAAATAAATATTATTTGGGAGGTAGGGTTCTTGGAGGTTCTTAAAACCTTCAAAACCCTTCAAATATCAAACCCACCAAATCAATGAATTAAGGAAATTATAGTTTAAAAAACTCTATATTACCTTCTAAAACCTTCATTTATTTTATAAAACATTACCTTACCTTACCTTACTCTCATTTTGACAAGTTTGAGCATTACAAACCATTCTTTGCCTCTTCTCTTTGGTTTACCCAGTATGGTTTGAGAGTGGAACAAGTTGTACCCAAGAGCGTGTAGATAATATAATAAGGTCTCTTTTAGCTTAACTAAGGTCTCGGGTTCAAGTCTTAAGTGTGCAACTGCATTAAAACTCTTGAGGTAGTGTTTTACTACCTGCAAGGGTCCTACTTGGCACGCTCTAGATTACTCTAGATTATTAGATAAAGAAAAGAATAAGTTGTCAACACATCTTCAGCACTACCAATTTCTTATTATAGGGCCATGCTGCATTCTGCTTTTCTAAATTTTAAAAATGATGATGGCAGAATAAATCCGACCTCTTAAATTTTTCCACAAGTTATTCAGTGTTTATTTTATTTCACTTCTTCTTCAACGTGCTAGTATTTAATTCACACTCATCACCAATACTATTTATGCTGAGAAACCAATGTTTAGTTTATGGAGATCAGACTCCTGCTTTGACATATCAGCCTAAATGGACGCTATTTCTAATACCTGTGGTTATTGTGCTTTTGCAGGCAGCTCAAGATGGTGTTGACATCATAAGTTTATCAATTACTCCCAACAGACGTCCTCCTGGTCTTGCAACATTTTTCAATCCCATAGACATGGCTTTGCTCTCAGCTGTGAAGGCTGGCATTTTTGTTGTGCAAGCAGCAGGCAATACTGGACCATCGCCCAAGAGTGTGTCCTCCTTCAGTCCTTGGATCTTCACTGTTGGAGCTGCTTCTCATGACAGAGTTTACACCAACTCTATAGTGCTTGGCAACAATTTAACCATTCCTGGTGTTGGACTTGCACGTAAGTTTATCATCTGAAGCACTGCTTTATCTCTTCTTGATTTTTCTTATACTGATGATGTGATGAAACTGAGGTTCTTGATACTATATATGTACAATAGAAAGTATAACCAAAAACACCAAAAGAAAGTAAAAAAATGTGGGAAGTGATCTTAACCACATAAATATTTTCAGTAAATAGCATTTGGTATTAAATCAAACTTGCGATCTTGAATCTGTTGAGTAGCAACTAGAATTATCAATAATTGCTCAAAACAATATTTTGGATGTTGGTTTTCTTGATGAGAAGTACAAAATGAATACCTGGCATGTTGAATATTTTGATCTGCAACTTACTTGAGAGATTTTACAGAAACCACAGTAGTCAATCATGTATTGTAAGTGAAGATTCAGCACAGTTGTTCATAGAGCTTTATGTTTTATTAATATGAAATAGAAAATTGTATAGGTTTTTTAAACACAACAGGATTTCTATTTCCGTAGTTTGTTTGTGGGAAATACTTACCTACTGTAGGAATATGTCCCCACCTAAGTCTTACTCTTCTTTGTGTATCAGTTCAACTTTAAATTTAAAAGTCTTACTGTTATCTATTGTGAAATATTATTCTGTTCTACCATATCTATGCAGAAAATGTGGCCCATCTCCTCCTATATTCATTTGAATTTAGAGCATGGTCTTACTATAATTTAGACCTTATGATTTGCCGCACTCTTCTGCATTGCTTGAAGGAGACCCCGATTCTAATCATCATTGTTCCCATTGATCACTCTGTTACCTGTCTAGTCTTGAGTAGTTCTGTACTTAATGCTATAGGGTGATAGACTAACTTTCTTTGTTTTCCTTCAGCGGGAACAGCTAAGGATACAATGTACACGCTGATATCAGCAATGCATGCTTTGAATAATGCCACAACAGCTGCCACTGATATGTATGTGGGTGAATGCCAAGACTCCAGTAACTTCAATCAGGATCTGGTCCAAGGAAACCTCTTGATATGCAGTTATTCAATTCGATTTGTTCTTGGCCTTTCCACCATCAAACAAGCCTTTGAAACAGCCAAAAACCTTAGTGCTACTGGTGTTGTGTTCTATATGGATCCTTTTGTGATTGGTTATCGGCTTAATCCAACTCCAATGAGGATGCCTGGCATCATAATTGCATCCCCTGATGATTCGAAGGTGAAGATCCTGTAAATTCGGGCTGTTAGAGGCTTTTTGTTAGTAACCTATGTGCAATTTCAGATCTTTGGGTCTAATCATGCATTCAGGAGTGAATTCTCTGTTCCTCCCTCTATCTCTCATGCATGTGCATATATATACAGAGACTTGTAACACACGTGCTAGGAGAAAACTAATTAATGCTTTCATAAATTGTGGCAGGTTTTACTCAAGTACTACAATTCTTCTTTGGAGAGAGATGAACTCACGAAGAAAATCCTTAGATTTGGGGCAGTTGCCAGCATTTCAGGTGGACTGAAAGCCAACTACTGTAATTCTGCTCCGGCAATTATGTATTACTCTGCTAGAGGACCAGATCCAGAAGACAGTTTTCTTGATAATGCCGACATTTTGAAACCTAACCTGGTAGCTCCTGGAAATTTTATATGGGCTGCTTGGAGTTCTCTTGGCACTGACTCAGTAGAATTCCAAGGTACAAATACAAACAGCAAATACATCTCTAAGGTTTAAATAACATGCGACACCTACCTGACACTATGAACTTAATCTCCTCTAGGTGAAAACTTTGCAATGATGTCTGGGACAAGCATGGCTGCTCCTCATGTTGCTGGGTTTGCTGCACTAATTAAGCAGAAATTCCCCAGTTTCAGTCCTTCAGCGATAGCCTCTGCACTCTCCACTACGGCTTCTTTATTTGATAACAATGGTGGGCCAATAATGGCTCAACGTGCTTATGCCAACCCAGATCAGAATATGTCTCCAGCAACTCCATTCGATATGGGCAGTGGTTTTGTGAATGCAACAGCGGCTCTGGATCCAGGACTTATTCTTGATTCCAGTAAGTCAGTTGTTCAATGAGAAATCAATATTGAGAATAACTGATATAGTTTGTTCTCAAACAAAGTTACTTGGTTTGCTATGCATTTACCTTGGAAATGAAGACGTATGAAAATAATTCAAACTTTTAGGATGGATAGAAGAAAGAATCTAACATGGAATATTCAAGTTAACCAAGTCGCGACTGCTGAGTGCCATAGTAGAATGTGCTCAAAAGAAAAGAGAAAACATCAACATTATTGCAAAATTTGTCTGGTTTTGTTCCCTCCATTCTGCGAACTATTAACTAAATTATAAAGTAGATGCGTAATATTCTAGCTTTTTGCAGGTTATGATGACTATATGTCATTTCTCTGCGGCATCAATGGATCTGCTCCTGTTGTCTTCAACTACACAGGCCAAAGTTGTTGGGATTATAATACAACTATCAATGGTGCTGACCTGAACTTGCCTTCAATCACAATTTCAAAATTAGATCAGTCTAGAACAGTTCAAAGAACGATAACCAATATTGCCGGCAACGAGACGTACAGTGTTGGATGGAGTGCTCCTTATGGGGTGTCTGTAAAGGTAGCCCCAACACACTTCTCTATATGCAGTGGGGAGAAACAGGTCCTGAATATAATGATCAATGCAACTATGAACAGCTCTGTTACCAGCTTTGGAAGGATTGGACTTTTTGGAAGTCAAGGTCATATTCTCAACATTCCATTAGCAGTAATTCTTAAAATCTCATACAATACCAGTAACAGCTGAGGATTGAGAAACCCTTTTTCTTTTTTACTTATCTGTCTTTGTTTTCTTATGTGTTTCATAACCTGGCTTTTGTTGTGTGTATTCTGTAATTGCTCCTTTTTGCTTGTGAGATGTATTAACCAATTTTTTCATTCATTATCATGTAAATGCCAAAGCATTTGTGATGTAGATAGTATTTATTAATAATCTTTACGGCTTCTCTCTGTTTCTCAAATCATGTAATGTTCAATATAATGCTTGTGTATTTAGTTTAAGCCTTACCATTTGAAACCATTATTAATTTATTATTTTCCAAAGAATTTTCATGCAAACTTGATGACTAGAACAAGCTGGTATAAATGCATTACAGTCTTGTAGATTTTCTGATTCTCTTAATTCTTTTTCTTATAATTGTTAATTATTTCATGGCATAATTCCATTTCAGTTTGCTAGTTTTAGATTTAGATTTCAAAGATTTGAAGTGCTTTCTGCTTAATGATAAAAGGTTCCAGAGCTAGTTCTGCATTATCCTCTTGTCTGAAATAGTTTGCGATGTGTGCCTATTTAATGGAAAGCACCACAAGGCTTGTATAATTAAGGGATAGCAAGACGGATAGTTTAGGTTTCCGACCCTATATAATTAAATTTATAAATGCGTTCAGATTTAATTTTTGATATTCGGGACCGTTTTGAAAAGTATATAATCATAATCAATAAATATTTAATTTTTAATATCTATGATGGGTTTGGATAGAATTTGAAAATATATATTTTTTATTTGTATTTAATTTTTATTTGATTGATTTAGATTTTGTTAATTTTTTTTATCTAATTAGTATTTTTGTTTTTATTATAATAGTTTCTTTATTAATTTAATTTTTATCTTTTGAGTTCTTAATATTTATACATTAAATGAGTTTATTGAATGAGTACTTATTTTGTTATCAAATTTATTTATATAGATGAATTTTTAGTAGATAAAGTACTTATTATCTAATTAGTATCTATAAAATATATTCATAAATATAAAATATAATAGAATTTGGACGGATTTAAATAATATAGAGATAGTTTTAATTAAATTTGAAATGAGTCCAAATAATGAAATTAATTTTTTAAATAAATTTAAAATATATTCGAGCAAGAAAATCTTTTATACAGACTAGATGTATATTCCCACGTTACATATTCGTTAATTTTAAATGATAGAATCAATACTAAAATATAAAATACTTATACATATATGTTATTTTTTTATTAATTTTAATATATATACTAAATTTAAATACAAATTAATTTTACTTTTAACCAGGTTCGGCGTCGAATACCAACACTCCTGTTACCATTCCCATGGATACTCTATATGCATGTGAAATAAGCAAAACTGTAGCATAAGAGTATATGCATGTGAAATAAGCAAAACTCTAGCATTAGAGTCTAGAAGGTTAGAGACATCATGCATGCACAATCTCTACTTGTCGTGTATACACAAGCTTTCTGATGACTGTATACACAAGCTTTCTGATGACTCACAGCATTTTAGGTGAAGGGGACTGACTGGCTGAAATCGATTACAAGGAGCTTGCTTAAAATTTGGCACTCCTTCCAATTTTCTCATTAAATTACCTTCACATTTAGTAATCATTTGCTCTTCCCAATGACTACATACGTCAATTTTGCTTATCCTCTTTATATATATATATATATATATATACACACAAGCCCTCCCAAGCAATGCGGCCATGGGCATGATTTCAGAAAGAAAGAAAGAATAAGAAAATTTAGCTGTAGAGACATGACTTCCAAGATGTCCTCAAAGATGGTCTTGAACCTTGTAATCATCATGTTAAGCTTGATTCTGGTCACCAGTCTTGCTCCAAGAACTGATGCTCGCCCACTTGAGAAAACAGAGAAGGAGAAAGAAGACAATTTAGGAGGAAAGATGGATCAGAAGTTTGATACAGTGAAGAGCAGCAAGATGAGCCCTGAAGAAGAAGAAGGTAGCAGCACAGGAGATATGAAGATACTACCAATTCCACCATTCCCACAATTTCCTCCAATTGGACCATTCCAATTCCCACCTCCATTTGACCTTCCTCCACTTCCTAACTTCCCACCTTTCCCTAACATTCCACCATTCCCTAACTTCCCTTTTCCTCCTTTCCCCTTCTCTCCCCTCCCTTTCCCTTTCCCTTACACACCTGCTTCTCCATAAATAAAATCTTCTTTTTAATCCTTACACCCTTAATTATCTTCAGCATCGATCTTAACAAACACAAAGGATGAGAATAAGAATATCAGTAATAACAACTGTAATGCTGCTCTCTCTTTGTAATGAAAGCATGTCTTTCTTGTCTGTCAATGTCGTAGGTAGATCATAAATAAGATGGTTATTCAAATTTACATTTTAGTTTTATTTTGTTATAAAACCTTAATTCATTTTATTTTTATCATTTAATTTTAATTATATTTATATTTTATTAGAATCAAATCCAATTTCGCCCTCCAGTTTTACATTTGACCACTTTTTTACTTTTATGGCCAATTTAACTTCTGAATTTCTCAATTATGGCCAAATTAAATTCCAGTCACAAATTGAATCACTAAATTAAAATTTATTCTTTCTCTAAGTTAAAATTAAAAAATATATAAATTTTTTTAAAATTATCACAAAACTAATAAAATACCAAAACTAATTCATTATCGCCAACAATATTTTTCATCACTATAAATAACACTTGGTAAATAAAAATTTACTAGCATTATCACTAAAAAATTAAACTTACTAGTATTATCACTAAAAAATGAAAGTATAGATAAAATTTTCATTCAATACTATCACACCATTGCCACCTCTTTATCAACTTAAAATATATAAGAAATATTTAATATATAAATTCAATTAAATTTATTATAATTCAAATTATTTTTTAACAGGTTAAATTGAGCCGCATAAAAAGTTAAGTGTCCAAATTGAGTCGGTGTTAAAAGTTGGATAGTCAAATAAGACTACAGCGCGTGGATTTCACTCTTTTAAAAAAGAGTTATATTAAACTTATTCAAAAAGTTTAGGGATTAAACATATCGCAAAAAAAAAAAAAAGACTAAATTGAATCTGATTACAAAATTCGAAGGTCAAATTAAACCTTATTCCTATTTTATTCTATTTTATTCATATTATAAGAATTGACAAATATAAATTTTGCTATATGTCAATCACCATTAAAATTGAATAATTAAATAAGATTAATTAAAAAATAACCATTTATATTAATATTTTAAAAAAAGTCAAAACTCGAACTCAGGCATCTCTCATAATATAGTTGTGCAATTATCTCAATGCATACTTTAGTGTAATTTGTTCCTTATGGTATATACAAGTATCGCCTCGATTAACCATCTAATTAATTATTAGGTAATTATCAATTTTCTTACCAAATTATAATTAATTTTAAATAAATAATTAAGGAGGCAGCAACATATTTCAAGAAATTGTAGTACATTCATGAGAACTTGTACAATTCTGCATAAAAGAACCTATTTCGTTTCAGAAATAGATACGACAAAAAAAACAAAATAGAAATAATTAAATTAAAATTGATATTTTGGTGTCATAGAATATATTAATTTATTAATATATAATTCATTTAAAAACTATCTATTTTATTAAAATTTAATTTAGCTATAATTGATTTCATATAAATTTAATTATGTAAAATTTTATATTAACTTTCATTTAAAGCATATAAATTTTAGATTTATAAATAAATTTTATAAATTTTATGGATTTTAACAAACCGAACCGTCATTTTCATAACTCACTCTATTGCCTGCCACCTTCAAATTGCTCATATATATGAAACTGAAGACTGATCATAAAATTATTTCATTAACTAGCTAGTACATAAATGATCATATAATAGAGACTATATATTAATTATTTGGCAGCATTAACTTTAAGGGCTGCCTTCTTCTCCTCCTTCATTTGGTGAAGAAACGAAGCCGGAAGGAACAGTGGGAAGTGAAGGAGCAGAAGGCATGGTAGGGATGAACGGGAACGGAGGAAACTTAGGTAAAGGCAACAAGCGAGGAAACGGGAATGTCATCGGAGGAAAGTGGGCCAAAACTGGATTAGCCGGCGGCGAAGGACTGGCTGGAAATGGGCTAGAAGGAGAAGGAGGAGGAGGAGTCATCAGTGGGAGCTGCAAAGATGGAAGCGTAGGGAGCAGGGAGGAAAACGGCGGCGTTTGTGTAGTTCCCGGTGCTGGAAAAGTTGGCTTGAGAAGAGAAGGCGGATCCACTCCAAACTGTATAGCTGCTGATGGGTTTTCCATGTCAGGTAACAAGGCGCGGGAGGCTAAGCAAGAGTTAGTGTAGCTGCAGAGGAAAAACAGAGCCAAGGTACTAAGTAAGTGGGTGATTTTGGGAGCCATAGTTTTGTTAGATTGGTTAAGACCTTTTAATACATGAAATGGTGAAACGGGTTATGGTTAAAGGTATGATATATGGTGAATAGAGAGGAATGTGTGCATATATAGGTGAAGAAATGAGAGAGTGGTTGGGTGGGAGGGTGGTGGTTAGTAGTGTTGATGGTTTGCATGGGAGTTCTACTATAAACCTAATTGTTTTGGGTCTAATTTTTATGAGCCAAAGGCATTGGTTGGCTTGATTTGGAATACTATTACCTAAGCTTTTACTACTACTACTTCTATCTTTTAGTATGGCTTAGGGTGTGTTTGACCAATGTTTTCACTATGAGCAAGTTACACCTTTTCTCCTTAGATTTTACCACATTATTTAGTTTTTTTTTACCACATTAATAGTCTTATAATCCTGATTGTGAGCTAGGATAGTTTATTTTGAATATATAAATATTTTTTATTTTAAATTAATTCGTACTCGATTATATTTTGAACGAATTTAAAAAATTATTTTTTAAAAGCCAATCAATAAGTCTAATCTATTCATAAAATTACATATAAAGAAAGTTATATATTTTTAAGGATGGAGTAAACTTATTTTAAATTCTAAATTTGCATAATTAGATTATACTAGATTCAAATTAAGACTTCCAAATCTCAAATTCAGCTAAATTCAGCTCAAATTTAATATGGCCTGAGATTTAAATAGATCTAATATAAAAGGATAGAATCATTAATACATTCGTAATTCTTTAGTTATTATACAGGAGAGTATGATAGTTTATTTAGGATCAAAATTCTTACATGTTCAACCTAAAATTGATAAATTATGTTTGTATAATTTTAATTTTTGCATTCAAATTCAACGGTTGAGATTTATTATCCATCAAATAATTACTTACTTTCTAAATTTTAAATTCAAATTTTCAATAAAATTTAAACTATTTAATTTCAATTTATTTATTTATTATCAATTATTAAAGAATATTTTATTTATTGTCCAACTCAAGTGTTGAGGTTAGGTAATGCTTTTAAAAAAAAAAATTGAGATATTTCTTTAATTACGATAAAGAAAAAACTAATCTAAATATAGAATTTTTTAAAGAATTAATAACAAGAAAAGCGAAAGAAGTAATTTGCTTGCTTCCTTTAGACGAGAAAGCGTAAAGACCGTTGGATGAGAATCAAAGATCAACGACAAACACGAAACCAACACAACCAAATCCAGCAGTAACAGCCCCTTGCTTCGCCTACGCTTCACCTTCTCTACTTACAGCCCAAAATTAAAAAAGAGAAAGAAAAAAAACGAAAAAAGAAACACCGAAACACAGATGTCATCTTCCGATCCCGATAAGTTGATTGCTAAGGCCGATAAACTGTGAGCCCCTTTCTCTCTGTCTGTCTGTTTATTCCATATGTCAACGATCGTCCAATCTCTATAATTGAATAACATTTTAGTACATGAAAGCTTTACAAAGACGCAACAGGGTCTTCTTCGTTTAGTTTTTAGATCAGGAACTGTCTTTATATTTGCTAGATTTCAAATTCTTTTTCCCCTGCATTTTGTAAGAAATGAAATCATGCTTCAACTGACATGATCTCCTTTTTTTTTTTTCTTTTCTTAAAATTATAATTGAATGGGTCGAATTTCTTTTATATGAGTTATCCCAAACAATGCCGTAATCGTTATACTTGTTTTCCTTTTTTCCCTTAGAACAAAACTCAGTCTTACAAGGTGGAGTGCTGATTGGAAAAGTGCTACTCTTTTGTACGAGCAAGCTGGTTAGTGATTTCTTTGCCCGTTTCTCAAGCTTTGTGATTAGGTTTTCATAGGATCAACATAATGGCAGCCATTCGTTTTAAATTCTCCACAAAGTAGAAGTTAATAAATAAGAATCGTATATTCGGAGGATTTCTTCATTAGTGCTGGTTTTATTGTAGCTAATGGCTTTAGGCTTGCCAAGAAGTATGAGAAAGCTAAAGAAGCATTCGAGAAGGCTTCTAAAGGACAGGAGATACTCTCTTCGTATCCTGAATTATTTATTTGTTAATTTGTTTTTTTGATCGTGATGGCTTATATATTAATACTGTTTTAAAATTTTGTTTTGTGTGTACATGATTTTGCCTCTTGTTATATCCTTTATGAGTTCTTAGCCCCTGGGATGCTGCTAAGCATATGGAATCTGCGGCTGCTCTAGCAAAGGAACTGCGCAACTGGAATGAAGTTGCTGATCTTTATAAAAAGGCATCTGAGCTGTACATTGAGTGTGGGAGGTCACAACCTGCATCAGATGCTCTAGCAAAGGGTGCTCGGTAAACACATAGTTTATATTTTTGTTTCAAAAACACTACTAGTAGTAGTTGTAGTTGTTATTGTTGTTGTATTGTGCTCATACTTATTTTGCTGCGTTCTTCTTATGGTGTGAACTTGAAGTATAAGTATAGCTACTGGAATATTATTACACAAAGTTCAGATTTAAGTTGCATGCAAAACTAAATTATTTTGGAACCTAATTGATATACATTTTTTTCTCCCTATTGCAGTGCTCTAGAAGATGCTGTGCCAGATGCTGCTGTTCAATTGTATACTGATTCTTGTGTTATTCTTGAAGAGGATGGCAAAGAACAAATGGCCTTTGATCTATACCGTGCTGCTGCTAGTGTATACATAAAACTTGAGAAGTAAGGCTTACATTTTCCCTAGAAGTGAAACACAACTGACTGCACTAAGTTTTTATAGGTCCTCATGGTAAAAGTTAATAATTACAAAAGAGGCTTTGTGAATATAAGTAGTGATTTTCTTAGTATTTCTATATGCACACTGTTATAACCCTGCATTTGGCATCAGGTTATGGGTCACACAATACCTTGTTTTAGTTAGATATCCTGGTTGCTTGCCTTGCACTAATTGTGATGGATGCTCTGCTCATTTACAATTAACCTCTGATTGCCATATTTGCTGTTTGCTGATTCCCTGTTGTCCCTTACTGGATCACAACTGAAAAACATTCCTTACGTTAAAACAGGTGGAAATACAGGGTCACTTTTAGGGCATTTTTCTCTTACATACTTTGTAAATCTTAGATCCAATTTCGAGTTCTATACGAAATATCTAGATTTAAAACATAAAACGAATTAGAGATATGTTAACGTGAAAAAGAGAAGGAATCTGGAAAAAGAACCTACTGGAACAACTTTGAAAACAATGGTTTTATGCTAATTCCTTACTTCTATCCATTTATGGAAACTTATCTTAGCACACAATTTAGAGTGGGGAAAGAAATCCCTTTGCATGGTACTACCATGTAGATTTTGAGTGGCTACTCTAGTTTTATTCCCCAGTTATTGAGATTCACCAAATACACTGGCTATATAAGGCGTAGTTGGTCAAAAGTTTGAAGTGGTTTTTATAGTTGAAATAAGACAAATGAGGTAATTTTTTAATTCTAAGGAGAAGTGCTATGCTTCTCTGTGATAATAATTTAGACCTTTTCTGCCTCCACTTAAGTTGTGCTCTCTAATTTTTGTTCTCTTGGTACCTATGCACATACCAAGGCAAATTTGTGGAACCATGCCTTGATGAGGTTGAAGTGTTGATACTATCCTGTTTGCTTTTTACATTGTATATATATAATTTCCTATTTTTGGTTTTATGATTCCTCTAGAAACGGATGACAATGGCATAACTTCTGGCAGTTCATGTCGCTCTCATGTTTTTGCAGTGAAACTTAAATGAATAAGAGTTAATTATGGTGTCAATGCCTATAGGTATACAGATGCTGCAGCTATCTTGTTGAGACTGGGTGTAGCAGCTAGTAATTGCAATGCCACCAACAGCCAGTGCAAGGTTGACTTCTACCAGTCTATCTTTAATTTTCTTTTTGTTTTGTATTCCCTTTCTATCTGATAAGTTCACCTTTTGTTTTCTGTTCATTTTGTTTTTCTTGTCTTCCAATTTGATTCTCAAACTCCCAAACTGCGATACTTTCTTTTGTATACTATATTCCAATCAACTTCTTCCAATTACTATGCTTTATTTGTTTGATTATGAGTTTTGCAGCCATACATCAATATCTTCCAATATGTTTTCTATTTCAGGCATATCTTAGTGCGATCATCGTTTATCTTTATGCTCATGATTTCAAGCAAGCAGAACAGTGTTACAATGATTGCTCACAGTAAGTAATTTTAATGCACTTAAATATCTGCTTATTTCTACTCGTGGGGATACCTTTAGAGCCTATGAAATAGTCCCTTCAAGAGGCAAATGGTTATACGGAACTCGTGCCAAAAAGTTAACACTTTTATGCTTGCTGAAACACCTTCATGTTATACCTTCAGTGTCTCTAATTACTAAAAAAAAACTTCAAAATTTAATTTTTTCCTATAGTTTCATTCTTAAGTTTATAGCATTATCTCTCCAGCAGCATCTTTGCATCTCTATTCACTTAATGTTGCTTGGTGAGCTTTTGCTGCAGAAACCTTTATATTACACATTTCCATACCAAACTACAGGATAACCAATTTGACATTATCCAACAAATAATAAGGTGCCTAGAGAAAATGCTCCACAGTTGGCTCATATATATGCTGTACTATTTAAAAGCTAATGGGCATGAATACTTTTACAGAATCTCATAATATGGATAGACTTGTGGAAAGTGTAGATGCTTCTCCATTCATGGCCCTAAGAATATAGGGAGAGTTATCATAGGGGTTGAAATCTATTATTCTTGTAACTTTGTTGCCTTGGTTTCTGAGAAGGTGGAGACAGTTGGCATAAGAGATTTTAAACCTGTTACTTTTGTTGGCTTAATACATTTCGCTAAGAAAATGATGTATTTAGTCCAATATACATGTCTTTGCAGCAAACATGTCCAAATCCCTTTTCCACCAAAGTTAGACGAAAATGAAGGATCAAGGATCCAGTTATGGATATTTTCCCTTGATGTTTAAAGCTTAATTTCCCCTTCATGGCTAAAGATGGTTTAATTTGTGCCAAAATTTCACGTTGGGTGCTTACATATTAGATCCTTTCTCTTGGTCTCTGTACATTAATTGAGATGTCTGAGGATTACTACTCCTTTTTCTTTTTACATTATGTATACAAAGTTTCTAACGATTTGACATACTGCCTTTTGGTTCGTGCAGGATTGATGCTTTTTTGAGCAGTGACCAGAATCGCAGTGTTAGTAAATTGCTTTCTGCTTATAGAGAGGGTGACATTGAAGAAATCAAACGTCTTGTTCAGTCTAGCACTATTTCACATCTTGACAATGTGGTAAATCCTTTAGTTTCTCTCGACTCTTATCAATTTATGAAATGCATCAGCCTTGATTTGAATACTTGGGGGTTTAATCATGTATCTATAGGGAATTTATCTAGTATAAGATGCTCCTCCTTCTGTTAAGCTAAATATTACCTAATATCTGGACTATTTTGTTTCTTTTTCTTGGAACCTTTACTAATTTCCACCTCCCACCTCCCAAGCTGTATCATATTTAGATCCATCTCTCTGCTTTTTTGAGCTAGAGCTTTTATGACATAAGCTACCAGTTTGTTTTCCCATAAAGTTATTGTACTTACTCTGGCAGAGTGCCTCTCCAAAATAGGAGAAATGTCCAGATTGCCTTGGCTGTTTATGTTAGAGTTTGGGGAAATTGCAGCTCCAAACGTCACCTCATACCTCACTAGTGTGTTTCACTTCATAGCATGTATTCACCACAACTGAGCTTACAAGAGAGTCAAGTTCCCATTTCATTTAATGTCGTTAGCGACTTGTTAAACTTAGTGGTTCCCCGTACATAATCTATGCTGATTTCCACTGGATTAGATGACATTTAGAATAGGTATTAGACTGTCATGTAATGATATGATAAACTCACTTACTGCTGCTGTATGAGTAATTGATAGTGCATTGTTTGACTTGAATAATTTGGCTGCAGATCATTAAGCTTGCAAGAAAGTTACCAACTGGAGATATCAACGCATTCAAGACCGATGCTGCGAAAGATGAAGAAGAACCATTGGATGAGAATGACCTCACATGATTTTCCCATCCAGTAGAGGTTTGTTACTTGTTAACACACTTTCTTTTATTAAATTTGTGGGTCTTTGCCTGGTATAGAACATCATATGTATAAAAGCATATTATAATTCAATTTAATCTGATGTTCAGTGTGTTATTATTGTCCTTTCAGTGGATCCGATTTGTAAAGTTTGTGTACATTTCATGATCATGTATTTTTAAGAACAAGGAAGCTAATATAAATAAATGTTAGCTTAGAGTTGGCGGAGGGATACATTGGTTAGGATTTCATGTATATATATATGCTCAGAATTTCCTTTTTCTTTTTAAATCAATCTAAAGAATCTCCTCTTGCTGGTGGCTGTTATGTTATGTGCATAATAATAACAACAATATATAATATCATAAAATTCATGTAAGTTTTAAAATTCAGCTGAATTATAGAGTTATTCATAGTAATATCCCTTCTGAAGTACTAGACTATTTTTCTTATTTCACTAAGTAACACTGAACAGAAAATTATATAAAAAAAAGAAGATAAAGTACAAAGTCAAGTAAATAAATAAGTAAACAATAAGAAAGTAATAATAGTGTATTCACAGGCTTAGGCTAGCAGTACATGTATAATAATTTACCATTAATGTAGGTAGTCTTAAGATGTTTTTTATGCTTATTCATTGCTTTCACCCCCAGTCACTGTTTGATTTGCTCCTTGAGGTGTTCTACAACATTTTTCTGCTAGTTAACATTTCCGACTTCTCCAAGTTGATTTTCCGCCCAGAAGCATCTCCATAATTGCGCAAGATTTAAGCTATTTTCTCTCCTTGTCTAGTTGCCCTGATGAACAAGATACTGTCATCTGCAAAAAAATAAAAAAATAAATGAGGAATTGCAGGTGCATGTCTTGCCACTTTGAAACTGTGAATGTCTCCATTTAGTTCGGCTGCCGGACCCTTTTAAGGGGAGAGAGGGTCTCCCTGCAGGAGACCTCTTCAGAAGAAAAGGATGGAACAGGGGTACCATTAATTAAAATGGAATAAGACAGTTGTAGCACATCGCATAACAAGGTCAATCCAAGAATCGACGAAACCCATTTTACTCATGTCTAATTTCATGTGAGATCCAACCATGGCATTGTATGTTATTAATCTACTAGTAGTGATGGTACTATGAGCTTTAGAAATGATATCTGGCACGATTAACTTAGACAATTAGCTATTCTTAAAGGGTGTTTGACGTAGTTATTGGAAATTAAAAAGGTGTTTGATATAGCTATTGGAGATGAGCCCGTAATTTATATATCAGCCCCCAATTGGAGCTTTTGTGAATAACTCTATTAATTTAAACATAATCATCAAATCATTTTTTTTTATAATTATTTTTAAGACCCTAAACTTAAAAAAAAAAACTGTAAAAATCACATCTCTTCTGTTTACTACAGCTCTTAATTTTTTTCTAGAATAATTTTTTCTAAATGCAAGAAAAATAATATAAAAATGATTACTCTAAGATATTTTAAAATAAATTATTATATTATATATATCTTTTAATTATTTCACTTAATATTTTCTTATTATTTTTTTATTTTCATTTTTTTCTTGAATCAGGATTGCTACAAAAAAAAAAATTAAAAAGATGGTTTTTATATATTAATAATAGGTTATATATTACTTATTATTAATGTATAAAAATATTTAAAAGTAAAAAATAATTAGTTGCTACTTATATTAGTAATTAAACATATAAACAACAGTAATTAAAAGTGATTTTACCAAACACAGATATTAATTAGCTATCAACAATAGCTTAACTAAACATACCCTTAGAGATAATTTTACATATTATGTTATAATGAAAGTATGAATTTTAAAATGATGATGAATAATATGCCAAAAATTTGGAAATAAAGAGGAGAAATACCACTGGAGGGATACATTTGGTTCAGGCGATACACTTCCTCAGCTCTTTATGGTCTGTATTTTAATCTTAAGAGAAGGAAATTAAAAATAATAAAAAAAAAGAAAAGCTGCTAAAATAATCATATAGAAATACCACTCATATTCTTTTTAATTACAAAAATAGGCCTTTCGTCTTCTTCATAGTGTTTAGGCGGGAAGAGTTAGTTATGCATCGGAGACACTTCTCTCTCCATCTCAGTCTATATGTATTATGTTACTCTATTGGAAGCAAAAGCCAAAACAAAACAAAATCAAGGAAACCCCATTTCAAGAAAATCTTTCTTTCTCATGTGTCAACAACTACTCTCTCTTTTCCTCCTCCTCCTCCTCCGTACTACCAGCACCGCCACCCTCACTCCAGCCCTTTCCCCCACCGCTACTCCTCTCCCACCACCCAACACCACTACCACCACCATTCCTTTACTGCCACTAGCGCCACCCCCAAAATTCCACCGGCAACAGCAGCTCAACAACATAATTGATGCACTAATCGGCGCAGGAGATTTCAACAGCTGGGTGAACATTCTCTCCGTTGCAGACGCAGCAACTCTCCCTCTCTCCGCCACCCTTTTCATTCCCGCCGATGACTCTCCATCTCCAATCGCCACCACCATCACCATTGACCCTTTCATTTTCCCTTACCATATTGTCCCTCAACGCCTCTCTTTCTCTGATCTTTGTCAATTCAATCTGTCTTCTCGCCTTCCTACATTACTCTCCTTCAAGTCCATACTCATTACTAATAATTCGATCTCCAACTTTACCCTTGATGACTCTCTTCTTTCTCATCCTGATCTTTTTAGTAGTGATACTATTGCTGTTCATGGCATTGCTACTCTTCTTGATTACTCTGTCTATGGTGATGCTTACCCTAAACCTTCTCAGCCTGAAGTCTTGGCTAGGCCACCGCCTGGTATGTTTGTGCCTAAGGGGGAGTTGATTAGCGATCACAATGAATCTAATACTGCTAATTGCTTGTGCGTTGAGATTTCTTGGACTGTTTCCTTGGTGGTGTTTTGTGCTTTTTTAGTGCCAAAGATTCAAATAATCAATCTTGATTGTTGATGCTGATGGTGAATCTTGGATGGGTTTTTTGCTTTTCTGGTGTTTTGTGCTGTTTTTGTGTCAAAGATTGAGTCTCCGACATTGATGGGTCTTAGTAGAAAATCAAGGTTGAGATGATGGTGATGGTGAATCTTGGATGGGTATTTTGTTTCCTTGGATTAGGCCATATCATCTTGTATTAGAGCACCCTTTGTTGTAAATTCTTTTTTGGTTGTACTTAAAAATTTTCAGATTAATTCCACTATCAGTTTCTGTTCATAAACATTTTGTATTGCCTTAGGTTTACTGATGTGCAATCAGGAAATAATATTCTTGTTGTTAATGGGTTGTGTGTGAAGTTGAAATATGGAATAGAAAAATTTGTTTCTGAATTCAAATGATATTTTCTTATGGTTTGATATAGTTTTGGACCAATCTTCTGCTATACTGCTTGTACAAGTTATATGGTGGTGGCTTTAGTTTATTATCAATTAATATTCATCTCCATTATATGGATATTAAAACAGTTATTGTTTGGATTCAGAGAAAATCATCACAGAATATTTCTTTTTTTATCTTTTTCTTCATTCTCTCTTTAAATTTTTTTCCTCGTTGATTTCCAACTTGCTTCTGTTTTTTTTTTTTTTCTTTTTCTCTGGGTATGTAAACGAACATCCAAAAGGGTAAATAATAGCAGAATACAAAATAAAGAAAGAAAAAAAATTAGAGCTGAGGATCAAACTCATAAATGAATCAAGACTAATTACTAACATATATTTCATAAGTGTTAGTAAACTGTTCCTAAAGTATACATCTATCCTTTCTATTATAAGCTAAGACCATCAGCAAACCAAGATTCTCTATCAATGTAGTGAGTAGGCATGCTGCAAACTTTTGTTCACATCTAATGCCCAGGACCTCTGTCCTGTTATGAATCTTTGAAAGAATGGGCCTAAAAACTGAGAAAATTAGCCAATGCTACCCTCAATGATTTAGAAAGAAAAAAAATTGAAAAAGAATGGTGAGACCTACTGTTATCTGTTTTATTTATCTACTTGTTTTCTGGATCTCCTCCATCAATGTTGTTAATGCAGCTCTCCGTTCAGCACTTTGTGTATCGCTGCACAAAACCTTACGCATTATTTTTAGCTCTTCGGAATTCGCTTTCTTGAATAGTCCTCGCACAATGTGCTGCACTTCTTCTTCTTCATCTGAATGACCTTGTGCATTTAGATTGTCTGGATATTTTGTCATCACATTATTGCCAATTTTATCCTCTGGGTCTACGGGATTGCAACCCAGTCCAATCAGGGATTGCTTGACTTCACTTGTGGTGCTCAAATTTACAAGCCTATTTTTCCAGTAGTCCACAGACTGATGATTCGAATCAAGAGCCTCAATAGCCTGAAAAAGTTCATATTTAGATGCTACAGTGAATGATTTTTCATCATGGTTTATTTACCCTATAAGCGCAAGTGAATGATTTTTCATCATGCACAAGATGTGATCACCTAACATGGATAAGATGTGCATAAGGGGATGAAGTATTCATTCTATTTCCTCAGTGCATAGTGTATGGGAAACAGATGAAGTATAGGCCTGCGTCTAGGATATTCAGAATCTGAAAGACTATACATAGTTACATACATGCTCTTCTTTTTCTAATTTCTTTTGCGGAGTCGGTAAATGCAACTCAAGTGGAAAAGAACATATCTTTTGATTGTTGCCCCTTCACATAAAATAGGTAATGCATTCAGCTTTTAACAATCAACAGATTTTAAGAGCTTCATTAATAATACATGGTTATTAGGTCTTATGTTGCACAATAGCAAGTTTCAGGTGATCGAGTTCCATTGAGCCTACACAAGCACCCACCAAAAGTAAGAAGCATGGTATTGCAAACTCTGTAATAAATAAATTAACTTGTGTGGTTGTCGTTACTTAAAATCTCTACAGCAAAGCAGACGCTTAATGTGATTTTAAGCATGTAGACAGCAAGGTAGCTTTACCTGAAGAATGGGTGATGTGGAAAACCCGAACATTTGAAGCCCATTAATACTTTGCAAAGGCAGCACAGGAGGCAGACCTCTTTCTCCTAGGGTGTTCCTTCGCATGATTTCCTCATTCAGTCGTTGCAGCACCATTTCCCAGCACTTCTCTGCTGAAACATTTGTAAATGTTTCACTTGGGTATTCTTCCAAAGATACCTAAAATCCAAAAACAATTTAAAACTCAGACGATAATAAATTGAACTATTCAAGCACCGATCTGTCTTTTCATCAATGAAACAAGATATAGAATAGTATTATATCTAAGCTACAGTACAAACACAGCCATACAACATGATTTCAAACTGGAAACTGCATAGGCTTTGATTCAACCAAAGCTAGTAGAGATTGTTCACAACACCAACCAAGAACCTTCCTTCAAGATCCTTCATTAGCTTAACCAACCTGAGTTCAATATGCAGTCTGACTATTTCAAAAAGAAGCTCCATATTTATGTGTAGTCAATAGGTTTATGAAGGCAAGAGCTACTGTTTATTGTTACTTGCTGAACATAAAAGTCCACTTGAAAACTTGTACAGTTCAATGGCTGTGATGTTTATGTTACACATTCTAGTTCAGGGTAACAGGTGTCTTCAATTCTTTAGTTTTATCATAGTTAGATGGTAATTCCAAACACCAAATATAACAAATAGAAAATAAGCAAGAATTGAATGCTCATGAGCAGTACAAGATAATAAAGCATGCGGGCTGCTGTTTAAATTGGTAAGTAGAGCCTAAACTGAGCTCAAACAGAGCTCCAAATAGGACTGCACATTTAATATTCAAACTCTATATTGCCATTTAAAGCCTATAAGCAATTGCATTAAGACACCCTATTTTGGGGAAAAACTCACCTTAAAAAGAGGGCCAAGGAGTCCAGCATCCACAATTTCTGAAATATAGCTACAAGATTTCCTGGGATCAAGCACGCTCAAGAATTGAACTCGACTTCTAAATCCTGCAACATCAACTGAAATTGTAAATAATAGGACCCCAGTCTCTGATGCATAAAAAGAAAGTACATAAAACAAAGAGAATTCAGAAAGAAATACAAGAAATAGTAACATACCTTTGGGGAATATGACCTGCTTACTGCACCAAAGCTTTCCAAGCATAATAGAACCAAAATTTATAGGTTCAACAAATGAACCAAAGTTATAGGATAGGTTAACTAGGTCAGTTATGGATAGTCTGACATGTGAACTATTGATTGTTCTTGTTTCAAGGCTTTCTGATTGAACCACTGAAGACAGTGGAACAGAAAGATCAACTCCAAACAACTTTTTACTACATCCACAAGTATCCCCCACAAGTGGTGAATATGATGAAGGGTGGTCTTCATTTGATAATTCATGCAATTCTGATGAATTACAATCACGATCAACTTGTGGTAAATCTTTTCCTTTTGCTGTGTCTGAATTGCTGACATTATCTTGCTTACCTCTCGACTTATTTGTCTCTACATCTGATCTAACTTTGTTACCAGAGCTATTAGATGCATCGAAAGACTCATTTTCATGATCAACGGACATAAAATCAAGATTCAAATCAATGCAACTCTCTTTCTTGACCACAGGTTTATTCTTCAGGATCATAGCATCATTGTTAAAGATGTGATCATGGCTATTGGACTGTGTCACTTCTGAAGAAACTTGACTATTTGAACAAGAGATATTGGTACCCAGTAATTCCTCTGTTCTTGGGGAACAAGACGGACTTTCACTCTGCTCACAATAGTTGTTTTGGAACAAATCACACTTCTGTTCCACCTTACATTCATGAGCACCATTGTCAGCCTCAGAAACCAATCTAAATTCTTTAGAAATCCACACTTTTATAGCATCCAAACTTCCCTCCAGTGCTTCAACTAGTCTATTTAATTCATCTACCGTATAATGGACAAGGACATAACTCTCGTCATTTTCACATGAACAAAAATCCTTTGCATGTTTAAGGCACGCAAATTGTTCAGGGCAGCACTTGCAGCTGGCAGCTGACAAGTGTAAGTCATAGAAGCACATGAAACACTCTCTCTCATTACCCAAATCAAAGTCTTTTTCCATCTTTTGCAATTTTAAATGAGTTGGAAGGTTCTGCAATCTTTCCTCCTCCATCTGTACCCTTGTCTGTTAAAAATAATCATAAAAGAAATTAGTCTTGTAAATAATGCTCAAGTAAATGTTGATCCAGATACTGCACGTAAACATGTGAAGGTGTGCAAATTCGGAGGAGAGAGAGAGAGAGAGAGAGAGAGAGAGAGAGAGAGAGAGAGAGAGAAGAGAGAGGCACCTTTACTGCTTGGGTAAGTAGCCCATCCTTTCCACAGACATTTCTCCACCTCAAATTTCCAGGAGTTTCCTTTCCAAGATGTAATAGCTCCCAAAGGGCCTGAACTGCTTCCTGAGCTGATCCCAGTAGTAGCTTGTCATGGGATATCGATGTCTTTCGATGCTGCTTATTGTAGAGCTCAACTGCATATTGCCCATGCGCTAACCAATCAACAGGAGCTACATTAACCGCTTCTGCACAGTTGAAGCCACAGTTGAAGCCAGAGTGGTACGCCCTGGGGAAAGTAAGAACAAACTCCCCAGAGTGCTGGACAACTCGGTATACTGGTACACCCTCAGCTTTTAGAACAGAAGGAGATAGTTGAGTTACCTGCCCAAGAAGATGAAACCACCAATGATATACAACAGCAAGATAGAGTACAAAATAAAAATAAAAGAGACCAAATGATTTCATAATGCAGTACTTTTATATGAAGAAGTGACAACTGACAACTGAAAACCGACCAACACAATCATAAAGGTGAACACTTGATAAAATAAACAAAGTCCATTTACAATTTACATATTAGAACAGTGTCAAGATGCACCAGGTGCCTTCTCATAATGATGTAAAATGATTGACTAGATGATCAAGGAAACACAATTATACTTTCTAGTATAATCTGCCATCCATGCTTTATCAGGACAACAGCACAACAATTTCATTTGGCTAAAGAGCAGAAGAAAATGAAAATATATATTTGCAAAACTACTGATAGAAATATCTAAACACCCATCTAACTATTTATCTTTTTTTTTTTTGTAATTAATCATCTTCCCAAAACCACGTTACCTAGAACTCCTGATTCATATACCCATAACTGATCAGTGTCAGTGTTGATGCTGCCGA
This sequence comes from Ricinus communis, assembly GCF_019578655.1. Classification (NCBI taxonomy): domain Eukaryota; kingdom Viridiplantae; phylum Streptophyta; class Magnoliopsida; order Malpighiales; family Euphorbiaceae; genus Ricinus; species Ricinus communis. The sequence continues at coordinate 20,801,876 of NC_063259.1, read as the reverse complement.
AACTTCATTTTTCAATAGACATAGAAGCAAAAATATATTAAAAATGGTGAGCTTGACTTTGAGATAAGGACATGCAATCTAATGGCTATTATGGAATGGCGTCCCTTCAGTGAATAGGAAAGTAGCTGAATTTTGTCCCACCTCATCCCTTCAGTTCACCAACCCCAAACCCCTGAGCAACCCAGACCCCATGATATTTGTAAGAAAATTAAAATAATCCAATTCTGAGTTAAACATCTTTTCTTTAGATCCAAGCATAATAATATAAAAAACCACTCATCTTCTTACCAGTTCATGGAGTAAATCAGGCTGTTCTTCAAATAAATCAGGTAAATGCTTTTTCATTGCATTCTCCAAATTGGCAGCATGGCTTCCAGGTACTCCATACCATATCTTTGGCTCGCCCCAGTGTAAGTAATTTAGTGAATATAGGTGATGGTCCTCAACATGCTGTTCCAAAAGCAGTTAGACAGGAAAAAGCATTAGTAAAATAGTGGCCTTGAAATTTCAAGAAATAAATAAACATTATGAAGGAAAAAAAAAAGAGAAAAAAAGAAGAGTATAACATTTATCTAGGTGCTTTGCCTTATAGATTATACATAGAAGAGCATATATGAATGCTTACATGAATATCTAACCATGGCTAACTGCACAAACTAACATAATAGATGCGGAAAAGTCCTAATTGTTTACCAAACTATAAAACTTATGCCTAAAACAAGTTTCATTTAAATCTTTAGCTGGTGGCCCCAGCCAAGAGGTAGTAATAGTAAATTGTTTTAACCATCGTAAATAGGAAAAAGAAAGACTTGACATCTTTTCCTATTAGATAGGTAAAGGTCCATTTCCAGAACTTCTCCTGAAATTCTTTCAGGGAAAAGTCCTTATTTGCTAGCTTCATTTGCATAACCACTATTTGAGTTCTCTGTGTTCCAGAAAAGCCCCTTGGGGAAGGGGACAACAGTCTACAGAGGTCCCAAAAAATTTTAACTAACATTGATCGTGATCTTAAAAGGAGATGGAAGCTTAAAAGAATGAAAATATTTAAAAAAAAATATGTGCGCCTTTTGTAGTGTTGAAGCCAATCAAAGATTAAAACTCAAAAAAAATTCTCTCTTATTCATTATTATATTCTCGTGGGGGTTCAAAATTAGCAGTTGCGATGGCCTACCCAACAAAATGATGATAAGCACATTCCAACATACAGCCAAGGAACTAGAACTCCTGAGATATCACTTTCTTCAAAACATAGCACAGAACCTGGCAGGCGTGGGAGATTGTTTAAGTTCCAACCAGAATCAAAATACTGATCTGAATCACCTTCAATCGCCATCGATGAAGCCTTAGGAAACCCACTTCCGAAGGTTCCTGTTTCCAAATCAGCTCCATAGTATACCTGCAATATTTAGAGTATAAACCATGATACATGACAGAATATTGACTAAAAAAGCTCAGAAATCATATAAGGATATTGGAAAAAACTTTCCACAATACCTCAACCTCGTCTGTCGGCTGCTCAATAATCCGCCAGTATTCACCCTCAATTTCCTCCACAGAGGGTTCCAATTTCTGATGTTCAATCCCAGGCTTTACATCCTCCATTGAGTCCATCACTCCAAAGTAACATGCTTTAAAGTGATCAGCATATTTCTGAAATTCCTCAAGTGTGAAGTCTGATCCTGATTGGAAACCAAATTTCTCATCAGCCTCAGAAGCAGCATTTGCTTCTGAACAAGAAGTGGCACGTCTCCTGGATGCTCCCATTTTTGAATGCCGCCTCCTTTTTCGCTTCCGGCTTCGAAATTTCTTTCTCATGGGTTCCCTGTTTTGAAGCAAGTCAACTTGCTGAATTCGTGTAGAAAATTTAGCATTTTCCCATATATCTTTCTCCTTAAGACGACAAGGTGGCCTCCATGAAAGTGGAGGGACAATTCGACATATACCGAATGGCTCTGCTTTTGCACGTATATTTGATATATAACCAAGTGTGTCCTCAAATTCCTAAAGAAATGCAGCATCATATATGTCATAAATGAGAAAAAAGAAAACGGAAACAGGTATTAGTACTGCCATAGCATATGATATTTAATATCTGCATGTTTGACAAAAGAAATACCTCAACTGTAGGATAAAATACTGGTGCTTCATCAATGCTAGGTCTGCAAGCTTCAATTGGATTCCATCTGGCTATTACCTGAAACAAATTGACGATGATATTTATAGAACATCAGGAGTTAAAATAAAATTAAATATTACAGAGCAATTTAAGGGATTGTTGGTCCTGTATTTAGATTTGACCAGAAGAAGGCTAAAGCTAATTATGCACAATCTGGGAACCAAATATCTCATGAAAACTTGCCTTCCAGTCATACTCATGGTACCATCTCAAAACTTGATATCTTATAAGATTACATTAGGTATATTTATTTTAAAATTCCGTGAAAGATCAATTTGCAATAATTTGTATTATGATTTTTTAAAAATTATCAAATATTACCAAACTCTATCCATTTTTTATTTTTACTCCAGTAATGGAAGGTTTAAATACAATGGAGAGATCTTAATGAGTTCCTCCCCTCTGACATTCTTTTTCTTTACGGCATACTACTGCACAGCCCAGCAACTCAATTTTGAAAATTTCATCAACATATTGTACCTTTCTATTTCGTGGACTCCCTGAACCCTCATGTATGTTGTCACTTTTTGGAGAATGCTTAAAAGATAGATCCTGCAAAATGCCCTTTATTACATAATTACACTGAATTTCAAATTCATATGCTTGGCCATGTTCCAATAGCACACATCATGGTATGCAACACCGCTATTGTTTACAACATGTAGTGCCAGGAGAAAAATAACAAAATAGCAACTGGAAAAGATTGCAGAAACAATTTAGACACAGAAACAAGTGGAAGTAAGTAGAAAAGAGAAGAGAAGATGGAAGAGTAAACTATAATAGTTGATGGTCTATCCAAACAAACTGGGCAGGAGAATTTGCAAAATCATGAATCGGATCATATAACCACCTTCATAATCCATTGCCATATGCTTAACAGCAATTAAATATTAAGGTTTGAATTGTGAAGTTCAGAGCACTCATTTATATTAACAATAACAGATTGAATTTCAAGCATGTTATAGAGGTAGATTCTTGTCACCACTACATGACAAATAATTATATGCAGAATTAGCCAACTAGAGCACTAATAAACCAGTTTGTATTTCCTATAGTACAGCCACTCTAGCACAAGATGAATTAATTGCAACATAGTTAATCTAAAGTTTCACTTGTTAATTGCAGAACAGAAAATTTAATAAGCCACTGGCCAGTTGAGGGATACATGATGAAATTCACTGAAAGTGTGCCCAACATCATAGTTAGTTATTCCCTCTACTAACATGTGCACATTGTTGAGATAGTGGTAAGCCATCGTTATATTACCACGTCCATGAAAACTCAAATTTTCATCAGCAGAATCAGAATTATTTATTTCTCCACGAACCCTAAGGAGAGAGTAATCCAACTTTTTACAAGGAAAATGGGCTAAGATATTAACTTTATGCTCTAATCAGAATACAACAAACACAAATCTTCAATCCCAATAATGTGGTATTGAAAACTAGCAGCCAATGACAGAAGGCTGATTGAAAAGTAAATAAAATAAAATATCTTTGCATCTCCCTCAAATAATTTCTAACCCTATGAGCCATGTTTTTAATCATCACCATAAACACCCAATTCTACGTATATATATACATATATATTCCCATGAAAGCAAACCAATTCTATCCAGCAAAGAAACAAGATATGATCATAGGGTTATATATCAAAAACAAAACTTTGATCAATCAATCAATGACTGACCACATAAGCATGCAAAGCAAATAAAGACTGAAAAAACGACGAGAATCCAAAAACCAAAGAAAAAGAAGAGAGAAAAGAAAATTCTAACCTCCTTGATATGGGATTCTGGAATCGATTTAAACTGTTCCATTGTAGCTGTGTTGTGATAAAGAAAAAAGAAAGAACGAATTTTTTATTACCTGCAAAAATAACCCATCAATCTCTGACCTAACTAACTAAATGAATGCAGAAAATCAATTTCCAGTTTTTATTTATTAATTAAATAAAAACAAAGATTTAAAAAAGAAAAAAAAAAAAAGACCTGACTTAATCCTCGAAATCCTTTTTTTACTAAAATAAGGAAATCACAGAAAGATTCAATTTTTATCCTCAGTTTCCTTCTCCTTCTCTGCAAAGAAAACTTCCTATATTCTCATGACATAAATGGGAAACTAAATATATTCAAAGTTCTATATATTTATATATAACTACCCATCTATTAAATTCTTTTTCTTCTTCAACTCCCATTGCCAAGTCAAAAAGATCAATTCAAATAATAATAATAAAACAAACTAAATTGACTTACTATTTAATATTTTTCACCTAAATAAACAGTAAAATATTAAAAAAAAAAAACCCAAAATAGTAGAATTGATAGGAAATAAAGGTGAAATTGGGGAATGAATTTGATTAATATTATTGATAAAAAAAAGGGTTTTAAAGGAAATACCTTGCTTGCTATTGGAAATTAGAAAGATGCTTAATGGGAAAAAATAAATTTATGTAATTATATTAGTTAATATTTTGAGTATTTATAGTAAATAATAAAAGGAAAAGAAAATAAAGAGTAAGAAAAGAAATAAAATACTACTATCTTAGAAAGAAGAGAGAGATAAGGACAGAGGGAGTTGATTTGGTTGGATGGATCTCAGAGAGAGAGAGAAAGTCGTTAATTTTAAGAGAGAGAAAGTGAGGAGTGTGGGATCCAGTGAGCGAGTCAGGAAACTCCGGATGGAAAGAATAAGAAGAGAGGAGCGAGCGAACGCACGCTGTTTTTAACGGAAATCAGTATGAACCTCGGTTCCCTTTTTTTTTTTTTTTTTTTTTTTTTTAAAGCATGCGCGCCTTTCCTTTTATCTTATGTGGAATTTTAATTAGTTTTTCGTATTTTATTTAAAATAATAATTCTGAATTGTTTATATGCATATATAACATAATTTTGGAATTAAATTTAATCTTCTTATATAAGTAAAGGATAAATTTATATTGACTAAATCAATTGCCTTTGAAATTTAGCTATTTTATTTCTACTGAACTCGTATTTACTATTACTTTTTATTAATAGTTAATTGTATAATTTTATATGGTTGACTTAAAAAGTGAATTAAATTTATATATTTTATAATAGTTGTAATGATATAAATTTGATAAGTTCAAGTTGAGCTTAATTCGGTTTATTATAGTAAAAGTTTGAGTTCAGCTCGTTCGAAAATTATTGAGCTTATAAGTGACTCGAACTCATTCATAAATTACTCATTTATTATATTGAACGAGTTATTGAATAGTTATATAATGAAAAAAAATTCAAGCTTGTTAAATATTTTTAATATTTATTATTATTATAAAATAAATATTACAGTTATACATGCAATATATAATATTTATGTAATTTTAAATTTTAAAGTAAAATTAATTTGAATTTAAATGTGAGATATTAGACGATCCTGATCATATAAATCCATCTGCAAGCTCTCTAAATAAACCGAGCTCGTGCTCCTAAATAAGCTCGCGATCTAACAAATCAAATTCTGAGAAGTTCGAACTCACCTCCATTAATTTAATGAATAATTTTGTAAACTTTTTTTTATTAAATCGAGCTATTTACGGCCCTACTCGCAATGCATATAAAATTAATTTATATAAAATATAATAAGTTAAAAGAAAAAATTTATAGTAAGTATATAAGTTTTTATTTTTTTTATATATTTCTTTTTATTTTAAATACTTACAAGTTAAGGAGATATTATATTTATTAGGAGAAGTTCGTCCAGCTAGCACAAGTCCACTAGAGATTATAAATAAAAGATTCATATTTTAAGAAAATTTAGTTTGCAACTTGATTATACATTTTCTGAAAAAAAAAATACATAAAGGACTAATTTAAAAAAACCCCTAGCCAAATTCTAATGTCCTCGTATTGATCTATTCTCTAATGGGATTTTCTTGTTGAGCTCTGGATTGAGAATATTTTAAACACTAAAACTCTCTAAAAACTCTCGAATTTATTTTACAAATTTTAAAAATGATTTTTACTTGTTTTATTTATTTATTTATTTATTTTACAAACTTTCAAGAATGATAAAATAAATAATTAAGAATAATAAAATGAAGGGTAAGTATAATCTATTTAGCAATTAAGCTTTCATAATATTAACACTCTTTGAGAAAGACATATCTTCTTACTAAAGTTCAAATGCATTCAATTGTCAACCTTGTTAGTCAACTTCTTAAGATTGACATAAATTTTTAAGAAGTAAAGACAAACTTCCTAAACATGGTTTGGGTCATTTATTGACTACAAAGATTATATTAATCAAAAGAAATTAAAGTGACCAAAATCATTTTTATATTTATAATATTTACTATTTACATTTGACTTATTTTTAATAATTAAGCAAAAGCGATCGATGAGTGAAGTATCATAGAGTAATACATAAGAGTTTTTAAAAAAATTAAAAAATAATCATTCTAAATTTAAAATATGATAATAGAAAAAACTGATATAATTTATATGTTAAACGAGTAATTATTATAAGACTCATAAAAATCTAAATTTTAGAGAGAGATAAAGGAATGTATTAATTAAGATTCTTAAATACTTTTATAGACTTTTTTCAAGCGAATTATTTTAAAGAGTTCAAGTATTTTAATGACTTTTACATTCATGAATTTAAATAAAATTTATTAATTTTTATTGATTTTTACATACTATTATTTTTTATTATTAAATTATTTAAAAATTAAATTAATCAATTCTATTTTTATGTGTTTACTATGAACATTATTTCACATATATCTGCAATTTCATATACAAAACAACAGATTTTATTTTTTTGTTATATGTTAAATTTATATTTATTTTTAAATTTTTTACCTCACAATATAAATACTATTTTTTCACCAAAACAATAATCTATAATTAAACCACCAAATAGGAGCGGCCCAATGGAATAGGCCACTAAAACAATTGCCTAGGAACCCTCAATTAGGAAGACCTTCATTTATAAAATTTCCATATACATTATAGTATAAAAATTTTTAAAAAAAAAATTTGAATTAAAATTGAGAAAGAAAATATACAAAAATTTAAAAAATATAATTTAATAAAATATATATAAAATAAAGATATGGTAAAATTAGTTTACAAAATTAAAATCGAAAATCAAATACATCAACATACTATACGAACTAGTGGTAATAATATTGTAATTAACTCTATTAGTGTTGTTATCTTTTCCTAAATAATAGTATTATTACATAATTTTTTGTTCCTTTTTTTAAAAGAAAATTATTATAATTATTTATTTTACTGTTAATTAATTCATATTCTTCCAAAAAAATTTCAAAATATTTCTTAAAAACAACCTCATAATACCTTTTCCTTTCTTTCTGCTACAGATCAATACCATAGTGACATAAGAATTTTCTTTAGTTCTCATGAGTTGTACCTCTTTTTAGTAAGTTTATTATTTGATATTTAATATATTTTTTAATTTTTTATTTTGAAAATTAAAAAATCTTATTGTTAGTGACTTGGCAAAGGCCTCCACAAATATTAAAGTCATTTCTATTACTAAATTCAAGTCATATCTATTATATTTTATTCATTACGTATTTGATAAATATCTAAACTAATAATAATCACGTTTACCAATAAAAATAATTATTCAAATTACTTTTCTAATAAAATTTAAAAGTCTATGATGGGATTGTTTGCTCAAAACAATTATTCAAAAATCACTATAGACTCTTTATCTAGAATTTATATTTTCTTATGAGAGTCCCTCTTAAAATTAAAGTAAAAAATTGTAATTAATTATTCTTTCTTTTTGCATTTATAAGTATGAGAAAGTATTATCTATAAATAATTTTTTAATTTTTAAGTTTCATCTAATTTTTTACTTTTTAAAATGGATAGCTTTTAAGTGTTATTAGTAAATGCAAGAAAACTTAAGAAGAAGAAAGTTGAATTTTTAAAAAAAAAAATATCTATTGAAACTCTAAAAAGAAATAAAAAAAAAATTTAAAAAATTTTATTCATAATATATATAAAATTTCATTAAAAATATATATCTATAAAAGTCAATAACTCTTTAAATACTAACTTATAGACTTTACATAAATTTATAATTAAATACTTTATAATTTCCATAGACTTTTTAAAAAATTTTAAAATTCGATATTAAATGCCGATTACTTATATAAAGTTTTTTAAAAGTTACTATTGAATACTAACTTTTAAATTTCAATCAGAGTCTTTAATTCTCTTCATTGAATACACCTCTCTAAAACTAATTGAAAAATATTAAATATAGATTAACAAATAGATTAGATAACACTAAATCATAATTATTAAATATTATATTTTTATTACAATTTCATAAGTTTTGAAAATCTAAATATATATGTATATTTTTTTCAAATTTTGAGCAATGGTATTATTATTTTTTTAAATGGGTTTAACCTTTGGCTTTGAGTTTCTTTTATTTCAGTTATCATATGCTGTTATTTTTATATTCCTACACTTTATTTGAGCCACTTGGAGCACTAAGCCAATAGAAAATATTGTTTGACCACAAATCCTCCACACATGTAAAACTTTTGGTGACATTATAATTAAGCTGTCAATAAAAACTTACAAACCCTAAACAAAGTCCAAGAATTACATCACAGCATAATTAAGCACATGAACTGAGAGTGCTGTAAGAGAATATTTGATTAATTAAGGGGCTAATACATGAGAATCAACAAGGGGTGATTTTGGTTTAAGAAGCTTAATGATGGAAATAATACTAATAACCAGCATGAGAAGAAGGCCAATGAAGGAAGCAATGATAGCAGCACCACCATGGTCACAGAAGCTTCCAAATCTGTCACAAATCTTATTCCACTTTGCATGTGAATTCCCATTCTTCCCCAACTCTGCCATGAAAACTGCTGCGTTCACCCCTCCTGATATCAGTGCCGCTGTCAACTGCATGACCCAGCTCTCAGTATTAGAGATCAAAAAATTAACTTTCTCCCGTTTTAATCGAACTCAGTTCGCAAAATGATCTAATCAATGATATTAACTCAGTATAAATGCAACTAGGCTTGGCCACGGTTCGTGAACCGGAGCCGCCTGTTTACAGTTCTATGATAATATGGAATTGGCGTAAATCGCTTTTTATATATGAGGTAATTAAGCCAAACTAATCCAATAATTATAATAAATAATTATAATGTCAGAGAGATAATAGATAAATTATATATGTATATAGTAAAAAGTAATAAATAAATTAAATATTTATAAAGTAAAAATTTATAAATAACTTTTTTACGGGGTGAAATCAACGGTTCCAATTTCAACTGAAAAAGAACCGGATTTAAACCAATTCCATACCAATTTAAACCATTTTTGATTCAATTTTGACCGGTCCGATTCCGGATTCAAACCGACCGGTAAGGCCAGTCGTAAAAAGCAACATATCATATCTGAAAGTAATAATTATATACAATGCAGCACAGTGCTGCTTGATGAACTGAATCATACAGGGAATTTCTCCCAATCCAGAGTTCAATTAATGGTGAAAAATGATGATGATGATGATGATGTGGTTTAAGGGTAGGATTTGATTGATTACCATATCTAAAATGGCAACTGTGACCCAACGGAGTCCTTTATAATCAAACTTCCGTACAAATGTGTCCCCTGCAATCATCACCAAGTTATGGATACTGCCCATTCCATTTGCTATTACAAAGAACCTGCATCATCATCCATTACTGCACCATTATTATAATAATTCAAACCCTCTGCTGCAAAAGATTAGCAATTACAAATTGGGACATTATTTTTAATCATCCTTAAATTTTGTATATGATTTTTTTTTTTATTGTGATTAATTCTGCTAATGGAAATTAACATTTACTAGTGAGGACATCTTTATAATTTGAAAGGGTTATTCTGCTTGAACAGGGTGGGAGATATTTACTGTTTATTTTATTTATTTTTCTAAACATAACAAGTTATTTTCTAAGAAATTATAGGAGTTTATTAAATATTTAAGGTTTAATTGCCAAAAATATTTCTGTACTTTTTGCGACTTGTTATTAAATTTAGCGTGTAATTTTTAAATTTTAAAAAATTTAAGTATCATATTTTTATATTAATTTCAATTGATGTGAACTCTAGTGATAAAATAATCAAAAAACGATTAACACTCCTATTACTAAAATGTTGATAAAACTCTAAAGTTAGAAAATAAAAATAATTTTATGTGCTTAAATAATAATATTTTAGTAATAGAATAAATCAACAGTTCTAATGTTAACTCAGCTTTTTTCTATTGTTGCCAAAATTCATGATATGTCAATAAATTTAACGAATAGTTTTACTGAATGCTAAAACTGAAATTAATATTAAAATATAAAAATTTAAAATTTCAAAACTACTTTGCTCCATTTGATAAGAAAATATATAGTCCAAGATATTTCTTTTTGGCAACTAAGCCATGGAACATAAAGAAACTATGTTTTCATGCTATTTGAGGTTAATAAAACAAAATATGCTCACATGATCAATACCAATGTGTTTATAGAAAAGATAAAAGGAAATTAAGGAAAACACTTACACAAATGCAGGGGTATGCTGAAACTTGGCAGTGACAGTGGCTTTAATTGGAGTACTCCCAATGGTGGCAACAACAAAGGTTTTGGTTTCCCTGTTGGCTGCCATCACAATTGTTGCAGCTGCTGTGGCTAAAAATGCAACAAATCTTAACATCAAAAGGACCCAACTCTTATTCCTTGGCCCCAAGCTAGAGGGGGATGACCCAACCTCAGGTTTTTCTGCATTTACTAGAGCCATGAACAAGTACACAAAAGAAAGTGACAAAAAGATAAATAGATCAAGGTGATGATGCCTATATATATATATATATATATATATATATATATATAAATTTAGCATGAGCTAGTAAAATGGATGAACCAAAATCATTTATCAAGTCTAATAAGCCATGAGAGTTTCTTTGGGTGGTCTAACCATCAAATTTTCTATTTTTCTCTTATTGGTATGGTGGATAAGAAAATTTAAGGCTTTTCTTTCTCCTTTTTCTTTTGCTGAAGCAATGTTAATCATCACTTACCATTGACAAACAAATTTATCTTATATATGTATACACACTTATCCTGGCTACTTTAACCTAAGATTCATCAAACCTTGTTGGAGAAATAATTTAACATTCCATATACTTAAACCAAATGAGAAAAAAAAAAAAAAAGATGTGGGATTTTCACCTAATTAATTAGTTTTAATTTTAGTTTTTCTGTTTTGATTACCTTCAATTAGGAATGCTCATTTCTTTTAATTTGGATTTTTTATTAGTTTCAATTAAAAGGTTGAATTAGATCATAAATCAATATTAAATATAATCAAATGTATATTTATTCTTTGTTAATCTTTGGTTACTTGATTTTGGCCAACCGTCAAACCACTTTGAAATATAGCAACCAATGGCATGAATTTGTAAGCTCATTAGCTCATGTTTTGTTTGTCCAAATTTGAATGCCATTAGTTCAAGAAATCAATACCAATAGACTATTATATGTACTTTGCAAAATTAAAAAATTATATATTTAAGTTAAGAAAATATTTTTATTTAAAAGAAGATGTAATTTGCACAATGGGAATAGCTGGACCACAATATGAACGGTGTTTGTGACAGAAGTTTTGACAAGTAATCAAATTTCAAAGGGATAAATTTGAATTAGAAAATTAATACAAAAATTTTATTTTTTTTAGAAATAAATTTCGATTAATATTTGGTTAAAATTTACTAAAAAATAATTAATTATTATGAATATATAAAAAAGAAAAAGTATATTTAAATCGAAAGTAATTTTTTCATAACAAAAAATAATTTTATACATTTAGAATTATTTGGAATTTCTGCAAAAATTTAATAAAATTCGATTTGATTATAACCAATTTTAAGAATTTAATAAAACAATTTTACATAAATTTTTATTTAAACCAAACATAAAAACAATAGTAATTTATAAATAAATTTATGAATTTCACAATACCAAAGACAATGTCATAGTGCACTTGAGGGGACATATTCCCCAAAAACATCCCTTTGAACTAAAGCCTTAATCCAAATTAACTGATTTCAAGTTCCAAGTGCCAATGCTAAATTCAATTATACCCAGATTTTCTTTTTGTTTGTATGCAAAAATAGACTAGAAGACAATTAAAATCACAAATTATGTTTATCTGTTTAGTGTAAACATACAAAAGGAAAATACTGATGGCAGATCATAAATCAAAAATATGAATATTGTACATCTGACCAAGAGCTCTTCATCATATGTTTACTGCTCCAATATAAATGATCTTAGAAACAAAAACCAGAAATAAACAACAGTGCAAAGTACCACAATTAACATATTACAACATCAAAATGTCAAATTTAAGATTCCAATACTCTTTTTGTCTTTTAAATATAAAATTAAAACAAGTTAATTTAGCTCTCCATACTGTTTATTTAATATTAATAAATATGCAACAAACCTTTTTCTACTTCTATTAATAAATTTTTTAAAAGAAATGAAAGAAAAGAAAATTTTAAACCATTAACACTCGCAAAGAAAAATATAATATAAACAATTAGAATTAAATAAATTTTTAAAATTATTTATATTTAAATATTTCTTAAGATGACACTCTTAAAATAAAAATGCCAATGCATATCTAGGTATCCAGATACGAGGAAGGTCGTAGTGAGATTCCTCACGGAAGTTCAGTTAAGAAAGAAAGATCGGAAAAGAGAATAGCTAGGTGCCTGTATACCGAATCATCATCAAGGATGCTCCTAGAGAGGTTAAGAACATTACAGAACAACCACCATACCTATTCAACCAATTCAGTCGGGTTCAGGGCCATAATCATTATGCAGGAGAGATGGCTGAGTGATTCAAGACGTAGCATTGGAACTACTATGTAAGCTTTTGTTTACCGAGGGTTCGAATCCCTTTCTTTCCGTGCATTCACCTAATTTATCAATGAAATTGACCGTAATGTATCAAATCCCATAACAATGGATATCTTTATTCCAACAGTTAGACATTTCCTTGATATAGATTCTCTATTCCTAATTTCTGTGGTACAAAAAATACTGAAAAAATTGGAAAGGAATGAAAATATAATATAATATTACCCTGAACGGGATTAATATCGCCTCACAACTGTTTTGTGTTAGAAAAATGGCATGTTCAAATATATAATTGTGTTTTCAGAAGATAAGCACAATTCTCTGGTATAAGAGAAAACAAAAAGAAAAAAAGATGCCCAAAACAACAGTCCAGTTTGGCAATCGAGTGGACTGGAAACTATGCCCATTCCACTTCCCTTCCACACAATGTACATCCACACTTCAAATATCTCCAAGAGCTCATATATTTGCAGTAGTCCTATAAATTCAATGTTAATTATAGCTATCTCTGAGATAATATGCACAATCAATTTCCATATCCATCCCCGTGATTGTTTCCTATCATATAGACAGTAAGATCTCGAAATCTCACCGCATCATTTTTTATTTGTGATACCGACGACGACATTGCTCACCTGCAACATTCAGGTATCTTGTTACCGCATGTTTTATATTGCAAATGAATGATAGGCATACATGAAAAAAAGAATGTCTACAGAAATAATCAAATTTTTACCAGTTTTCCACTTTCATCCACAGACATAGGGTTTTCCACAACAACAGTTTGAGTTTGAGATTGGGATGTCGACTGCTAGAATGACATGATAAGTAGAATAATAAAATTAGTAAGCACCAGATAGGTCAAAACAGACCAAAATACATCACTAGGCAAGTTTAGCAAAGTTCGATTACTCACTGTTGAAGTAGATGGTGTCATTCCAGTTGTACCGTTAGGTCTATTCGTTGGGAGCGCAACCCTCACATTACCCATCTGCAACATGTAGAATATAGGACAGACAAGAACAGGACAATCAGTACTGACAGATGACTTGATGATAAAAAAGTAATGAAAATAGAGATGCTTCTGTTGACACAAGGACAACAGCCAACACTTCATCACAAACAGAAAGTGCATATATAAAATGGACATGCGAAATGATAAAACATAAGATATTAAACCATTTCCCTAAGAAATAAAGAGAAAGCAGTTAAATATAATGATCTAGCAAATTTTATATGGGAAGGGAAGAGATTCCAGTGTAGGAAGCCACTCACATTGCAGGCACTGGGAAGGCCAGATGTATGGCATAAATGTTTTAAGCATTCATCATACAAGCATAAGATAAGCATCACATAATTTCTTGAAAAGCGGATAATGAAAATGAAAATAATCCAGTTTCGCTTCATTGAAGAATGTCCATCCATATTGCCTACTAGGGGTACACAAAAACTAGTTCAAACCGTTGAAACCGATGGACCGGAGTAAAATTGACCCAAACATTATGATTTTTAGTCAAATTGGACAGGTTGTGGACTAGATTGACATTAACCTGAAATTTTTCAGTTTAAGTTCAGATTTAAGGTTGCGCAGTTCATTTAAACCCGAACTGACCCATATATGTTTAATTTGTTAAAGACTATCGTTTTATACCTACATATTGACATACAGCTTATAGCCTTGGAAGCCCTACTTTCACATTCTTATCCAGCCTCATTCAAGTGAAAACCCTGTGTCTTAGTGCCTACTCTGCTACACTTCAATCCATTCACTTCCTCTTCTTTTTGTTTTTCCTCTTTTTTGCTAAAACTTCAATCTATATATCTGTTTATCTATATACCCAAAACAACAAGCATTAAGAAGGTACTAGACCAATAATAATAGATCAAAACACTAAAGAAACAGATGAAACCAAACAAGATGCTGTGGAGATCAAATTTTTTTATTCTATTTCTAAAATTCATTTATATTTGTTTTTTTATTTTGAATTTAACTCCACTTGATCTCAAAGCATTTTCCTTCTCCGCTTATTTTCATGAAATAGATTTGACATCAATTAATCAGTTGAATTTTCTTCTTGAGAAAAGAAATGTGTTTTTAAACTTGAAAAGCCTGGTATCTTGAATTTTTGGAAACTTATAAAGTTCTTCTGTTAAGCACTGATCAATGAACCTACAAAAATTTTATCTGATTAAATCCAGGTTTTGCAGACAGCCCCTCATTTCCATCCCTGAGAATTCTGAATTTCCCATTTATTAAAAAAAATCCATTAAACAGAACCAATGTAATCAGTTTGGTCTGGCAGTCAGGTACAACCCATCTGACCTGACCCACGTACAGCCCTAAAGGCCAAATCATCGCCCTAAGGTTAATATTTTTCATAAGGAAAAGCAACATGCCAATAGCTCAGTTTTCTAAGTTGAATTCTACTCATGCTCCAGAAACAGTTTTTCCATTCTGACTTTTGAGAAACTAATGTTAATTGCAATAAGAGTAACGATTTTGTTGAAATATAACAGTCTCATCCATATTACTGAAAATCTGTAGGCACTGTCAAGATTAACCATGCAAGATATCTAGACACAGGAAAACTAACTACAGGGTTTGTCTAAAAGTAAAACCACAAAAGTTTTACCAATTAAAGTTTACAAGTAATGAGGGATTGAATTCAGTTCATGATCTGTAACTATTTCACTAGCTTATCCCATATAGGCAGATCTAAGAGTTCAAATTCCTCAACAGTGGGACAAAAGAAATTTATGTCCAATTATCTAGGAATGATGACTCGGCTGCAGATTTCTATAAATGAGCAAGCATGTATTTGAAGCATTAAGTACTCCACTGACGTGAATGAGTTCATATATATAAGCAAGGGCAAGATCATTGTCATACAATAAAATTTCCTATTATTCCTATTTCAAATTGGAGTATGAAGTCTATACGTAAGGAAATAGAAACTTATGTCAAGATAACATTTATAATACCTGAGCTGTAATTGAAGATAAATTCAAAGCTCGAGTATACATACAAAGTACAGTAAGAACTTAATCCTTAGTACAATTTATACTTACACTAACGTTGGTCACATAGTGGCAGAGAGCACACTTAACAGATGGAGCCCCATATGGATACACAAGTGTTGTACGGCAATTTCTACAGTTGATATGAGCAGCCTGGCCAGACACTTTTGCATAAATAGCCAAAAAGCAAGATAAAACAAATTAGTATAATCCCCAAAAGAAAATAAAAGAGTTTTTCTTATTACACTTTAATATGCAATCTGGAAATATAACGGTGCCAAATGGATAGATATAGATCAGTAAAACAGATGCAAAGAAATATTGCATCACAGCCATCTTCAAAAAGCTTGTGTCATTTAGTAATTTAGTCACGAAGAAATCTACTCAACAAGCTCCCAGTTTCCACATAGAAAGGAGAATCTAAAAGGGATCTAAGGATGAGACTATTAAAGATAAAAAATGCACTAAATTCTACAAAAGGCCATTTAGAAACAGCAATTCCCTAACTCAAAATGGTTCAAAAGTTCTGCAAAATGTTTAGGAGGAAATAACAATAGAAATTATCTTTTTCATAATCAGAAACATCCACACAGAGTAGAGAGAGAGAGAGAGAGAGAGAGATAATGGAAACAGATAGACTAAAACATAATTATCTCTTAAAACTAGGAATATGTTTTCAAGTAAATAAATAAGAGATCTTTAGGAAATAGATTGATCACCATGTGTAACCTCATCTAAGAAAAAGAACATAGACTCTTCTACAGTTAAATTCCAGAGTATAGCCAATGAAGTTGGATGGCTTAACATCCAACTGATCGTTCTGATTTTGCACTTTTCAGTAGTTAGCTAGTTAAGCCAAGGAAAAGTACCACTGAGACCTTGTTGCTATCAAACCAAGGGCAATTGACCTCTTCCGAAGCAATTACCATCCTATACTCTTTCACTACACAAACTCTAAGGCCCAAAATTATTTCATTTATTATAAAGCAGATAAAATTAGTAAGAAAGCAAACTTAAACTAAGCCAGTCAAGAGATAAATAGAACTATTTTCATTTACTGTTTAGCTTTTAGATATACCTGGCGCAAGGTTCACTGTGTGACAGCAGGAGCATCTCACACTTGTTGCCCCACGTGTATACATTAGCAATGTCCTGCAACCTCCACATATGAGTTGAGCCATTTCCATCCCTGCAGGAAAATCTTGCAAACTTAGAAAATCAAAATATGGTTTTATGTCATAATACTATATACATATTAAATTAAGGTTCTAAAGTTATCTACCTGACACAGATTTGAAGAATTAGTTTTGAATACTTCCCCTCAAGAGAGTTAAGGCCACAGCCATTTTAGAAAGCATATTTCACATGGAATGTTCAGGTCGATGTTCATATATCGATTACAATGCAATAATTTAAATATTCACAGAGAACTAATTGTCCCTAGGATGCAGATGTCCAACATAGCATATGGGCAGTGCTTTATAGTTTACATCTATTAACGAGTACAGTTGACAAACAAAAATTATAACTGACAGAACGCTACCAACTAGGCAAACTGAGAAGCCAGCCCCTGCTATGCTTGCCAAGTTGTTTAATAAAAAATCATAAATTCTGGGCCCATTGTTAATCTAGAAATGTTTCTTTTACTTGTATTATATTGGCAATAATTGCCAAAGAAACCTATTTTGCTAGTGCATTTCCACAAATCAACAAATGCTACAATAAGAATTTTATAGCAAGTTAAATCATAAAAGAAGAAATTTTTTTCTTAAGCATATTTTACAATCATTAAACTATGAGAATGATAAGCATCACTTGCACAACCTCCTCAGTAGATTTCCAGTTTCAAGTAGTAACCAATTCTCATATGCTTTCCCGTTCTACTTTAACAAAGCCTGGTAAAGAAGGAACTGAACATGGTTGAAAATACATTTTTTATGAGAGAGGCCAATTTCTATTAAAAAAAAACAAAGCATACAAACCGAAGTTAGGGAAGTGGCACTTGATCTGGACTAATCATCCATGACTACTGGCATGTAATAATAAAATAACTTTAGAATCCACGACTCTATGATGATGTCAGATGGTACAAATTGGTTGTTCTCCCCATTTGTAAACTTAGAATACTTAACTCAGAAAAGAGTATACAAATTTCTCTATCTCATACAAAACTAAGAAATGTAGATAATCGCCAATTGAATTGTTGCAAATGAAACTTCATATACTAGCAGCATAATCAGGAAAATCAATTCTTCGATCCCAATCAATTACTTTCAGCATTTTCACTAATCAAATTTCCACAAAATAATGTGAGGAAAAACAAAAGGATGGCACCCACAATTAAGAAACGAAAGCAAACCTAACAAAAGCTGGCAAAACAAAAAACACAATGTAAAAGGGTTAAATAAGTTTCTTTGGGAAAGTAGAATACCTGGAGGAGGGGCAGCAGTAATTGTACTACATAATGCACAACAGACATTTGGTGCTCCTCTCGGGTAAAGAAGAATGCTCCTGCATCCATTACACATAATCTGTCCCTGCATGGCTGCAATATGAAATCACTCAACATAAGGCGACCAATCCAGTAGAATTACCCAAAACCATTTCTGCTTCAAATGTTCAACCAATGTTTGTCCACATGAAACCAAAACGTGTTTCTTACAATCTAATTCAACCAATCCATCTCATATTGTTCAAAGACCACCAACTCAACCAAATTCTATTTACTCAGTTCTGAGGTTTGGGAAGAAATAGGCGCTAGAATTCAATTATTTAAAAAAAACAAAAAACAAAAAGATTACTGCAAATGATTTATTCCAAACCGATTCACAAATATATTAAGATTTATAGTAGTCAATATCGAAAACTCCTAAAAGCAAAAAAAAGAAAAAAAAAAAAAAGAAAAAAGGAAAAGAAATAATAATTTTACCAAAAAAAAGAAAAGAAATTGGAAAATAGTTTATCACCTGGAATAATAGACGAAGAAACACAATCACCTAGTAACGCTTTTAACAGGAGGAATCGAGATGGAAAGAGCCAAAACTCCTGTAATCCAAAATGAAAATAAAAATAAAAATTATCAATAATTAAACGTCAGATAACGCTCAAAAACACAAATTAAATCTTCCTTCTTGTTAAAAGAAAAGGACAATTAAAAGATAAGAACAACTGACCAATTCTGCCTTAAGAAAGAAAATTCGATTCTTGAAAATCAAGAAAAGAGATGCTTCAACAACAACAACAACAGAGGAAGGATTGATTAAACCAATGGATTTGTAAACAAGAAGAAGACTTTGATATGTGACGAAAACAAGGAGATCCGGTGGAGGTTTAGATTAGGACCCGAATTTATGATAATTTGATTAAAAAAATATTGATGTCTTTGATTTTGGGTCAAAAAATAATGAAATGAAATTAAGAGGTTTTTATAGATGTACCAGGTATATACATATATAAACATATACATATATTTATATATACGTACATCAGGTGTATATAATTAAATAAAGTATAGTTAGAGGAATTTTCCTTTTAACCTTTTGTCTCTGTCAGCCAGATCGGATAAACTCAGTCGAAATTTCCTTTTTTTTTTTTTCTTTTTCTGTTTCAACTCGTTATTTTATATTAAATCTAGTGTTCGTTTTTTATTGATATTCTTTCACCAATTTTGTATAAAATTTAACAAATTTTCTTTTAACGGTTTAATTTTTTAATAAATATTATAAATTTATAAATATCATCTATAAAATATAAAAATTGATAATTTAACAATCTAGTATCTATAATTAATAATTTATTTACTACCGATCTAATCTTAGTAATTAATTATATTTTTAATAATAATTTCAATTTCACAAATAATATTTAATTTTATTTTTAATATGATACCAACTAGTAAATTAACTTTTAACTATAGTTAAAAGTAACATATTTAATCTAATACCAACATATATTACTAAAATAATATTAATAATAAATAAAGAATATTATATTAAAATACCTTCTAAAAATAATAATTAATATTATTGTGTATGTATGTGAATAAAAGAATTAATTTAAAAACAAAAATAAATGGCAATAATTATAAACTTGGAGAAATTTTATATACTTTTCATTAATCAAATAACTTTACTGTGGTAAAAAGAAATGGTAGAAGTTCTAGAAGAAGTCCTCAAGTTTGAAAAAGATGTGTTTTAGAATTTCTTTTAAATGTTTTTCAGACAGAGAAAAACATTAATATTATTCAACAGTCAGCATCAGCATTCAGCCTATGGTATGGTTTTTGATTCCTCTTTGTGTGTGTCAACCAAGGAAGACTTCTTTTGTTTTTTTCTTTCTCTTGGTTCTGAGCTCACTCGGCTGCTTTTTAGTGAGCCCAAGAATATGGATTCGATTTGAGAATAAATATTTTATATTTTATTATAATTTTTTTAAATTTAATAAATATATCAATTAGATTAAATATATATTTATGTATCTGAATTTGTATTTATTAGTCATTTGATTTAATCCAATAGACACTTTCAATTTAATATCTAGATACATTTAACTTCCAACCTGAATATTTTATTTTTTTGATAATTTTATATACTTTTGTACAATAAATATGAACATTTTGAATGAAGAATCTGTGGCCCATGCACAAGTTCATTTCTGCTCCAACTTGCACTTCAAAAGAAATAGTTCAAAATACCAAAGTAGAAATGATGCTATGCAAGTGTGCCAGTAAATGCACATATCTTTTAACTATCAGATTCTATACAAATTAACCCAAAAATAGAGTGAGATCATTTTCAATGTAGCCACAGTTGGTTGGTCCCCTACCTACACGCACTCCATAATAATATCTTGAACAAAGGTACACTCAATCTGAACTGTTTTAACATAATTCATAATATGGATCCTTACTGAAACTATGTTTATGTAAAATTTCCATACTGTCTTTCAAAAGGAAGGAAGAAAAAAGGCCTTACAGATAACTTCAACACAATTAAGAAAATGAGCCAAGTGTGGCATAGTGATCTCATTTATAGCACTTGTTATTGTCAAAGATACAGTAATTCAGTCATTTTTATATATAATATATAGCTAGAACATATAATGGTGATCCTAGTAATGTAATTCTACTTCTTGCAAGCATGCATGCCATTCTTTTGTAGGGAAATTTACATGGAATTAGATTGTGCTGCACAGGTGTGACCACCATGCTTTTCTAGATCAGATGCGTCGGAGGGAAGCCAACCTTTTCTCAAGATCCTCAACATCAGGAGATTCAGCACTGCATTCAAGGTACAGTAAAACTCATCAGGAACCAAGTTTTACTAGTGCTTCCAAAATTTAAACCCTCCCCCAACAAATTTAAGAAGAAACATTGCTAATGATTTTACAGATGACTTCTGTCACATTCAGATTATATATATCCAAGGCTCTAGAAAAATCTGTTGAAAAAATTCTGAAATAAGAAAAGTAAGTCCAATGTTACTAGCTAAAAGATTCGAAAATCCAAAATTCTGCAACAGTTCCAGCATATATGATGCATATGCTCGTGAACATCAATTTGTCAAGAATATTTTATGGTAGTAGACTTATAGATATTTTAGCAACTGCATATTGATAAATAGCGAAAACAACAGCATCAGATGCGAGACTTGTACAAGCATTTTAAAATTGGCATTCTATCCAAGTGTAGATAGAAGGAAATGCAACAACATTTACACTCAAAAAGTTCAAAGCATGTTAGTCTGTAGCAAAAGGACAACATTTTCTTTTTCTTGTGCTTGTACAGAAAGTGATGCTTGTTTTTCCTCTTTCCATTTCCCAGAAAAGAGATTCATTTCGGTGTTTTTTTATGTGACAAGGTTGATAATGGAACTCACCTCAAAACATATAATCACTGCATACCTTGCAACAACCTAGACTATTCACTAACACTAACATACTTTAGTAATGGACCATGCTTCAAGTTAAGGGTTAGATATACCTTTTAACAACATTAGGAGCATTCTTTGATGCAATTCGGCCCTTTGGAGCTGAAGATAACTGTCAAGGAAAATAAAATCAGAATTACACAATTGTAGGTTGTGGTTATTAAAAGAATATATGAATCATTTAAGATGGTCAAATTCTTTATGAGTACCTGAGATGCAATGTCAACGCCAATCTCATCAAGCACCTAAATCAGGTTCATGTAAATTAGAGATACATTAGGAGCAATACCTTAATCTAAAAGGTAAGTAACATGAGGCTGACAATGTCTCACCTGGTTAGTAAGTTCCTCTGTTTCCTCTTCAGCCTCATCTTTGTCTAAAGTTTCATCGATAGCCTCCGACATCATCTCAATCTGAGAAAAAGTATAGCAGGACATAAAATATCCCAAATACATTAGAATAAATTCAGCAATGAAGTCAGCAACACATTAGATTCTTCCAACTAATTCATTGGCAGTCTTCATCTTGTGTTGGTGGGACTTGATAAACTAAAGCAGATTGAGTCTCTGTGCATCAATTATTATGTACTGGCCTAGCCTTTTGATGCAAGAAATATATTGCAGAAAGACATGTAAGAATTGACCAAAGAGATACCAAGGAGAGCGGAAATATCATATAAAGAAAAGAGTATTACCGTCATGTCCAATTGTGCTGACTGCTTCTGGAATTCTTTTATTACTTTAACTTGTTTTGTAGGAGCCATTTGCTGTAACAGAAGGTTAGAAAGTGATATAAGAATTAGTCAATAGCGAAAAATACCTAAACATAATTCGAATGCTTAAACACATTTGAGAGGGAAATAAAGAAAAAGCTCAACCAACACTCTGACGTATGTGCTACGACCTAGGCACACAGTAATATTAGATGACAACATTACTCATCTAAAGACTAACAATAAGTTTATATTCATCTATCAACATTAGGAATTACACTACTACAAGTACAATCTGA
This sequence comes from Ricinus communis, assembly GCF_019578655.1. Classification (NCBI taxonomy): domain Eukaryota; kingdom Viridiplantae; phylum Streptophyta; class Magnoliopsida; order Malpighiales; family Euphorbiaceae; genus Ricinus; species Ricinus communis. Next base: position 20,778,819 of record NC_063259.1, on the reverse strand, counting down.
ATACAAACATGAACTCCTTAATGACAAACGCTGTCAGGCAAGAATTGGTCTTATAATCATTAGGAAATATACTACTACAAGTATAATCTGAAGTAAAAATATGGACACCTTAATGACAAAATTCCGTCAGCCAAGGAATTGTTTAAGAATTAATGATTTAAAAATTATGTAACTTTTCGTATATCATTTCTAACATTTCTTAAAGGGGCTGGACCAGGTAACAAAATTCAAGCAGTGCATATTGATTCAGTGATCTATCTCATAAGCAGGAGATGAATAATAAAAATAACAATACATTTAGCAAACTTAAGTTTAAGACCTTGTTCATTGCTACCATTGCCTTAGTTGCACCTTTCATCCCTGTAGAAATTGAAGTACTGGCGTATAGAGCCTGAAAACCATGCATGGTTAGAAACTTACAAATACAAATTATAGAACATCATCAATTAGATTTGATGACAGAAAACAACCTGTGTATGAGTAGCTACACCTCTGATTTGGGCACGACTACCCTGTAAGTTTGTTATTTGTTGCCGTAGCCGAACCAGTTGTCGTGCTAAGATTTTAGTAGCAGCCTACACAAATGAATGCAGAAAATAGATTACCAAAAAAGTGAAGAAACACTTCATTCAATATAAAGCAAAAATTTTGCATCATCCATGCATAGACTGCAATTTAACACTGTCTAAGCTCATTGAAGCATGATTTTTGTAATTTTAACACAAACCAATATATTCCCATAACTCTACAATGACAATCGTCATGTTTTATTTTCCCTTGATTTATTCCACATTTATACAGGTCATTTATGGTTGAAACTGGATAAACCCATAAAAGGGTATAACTTTTGTCGCGTCATTCCAGTTGATATTTGAAATTGTAATTGCAAAAATTGTCACCCTCATAACCATTTAAATATCAAGGTTAGTGCGTAACAAGAAAATATCAATCCATACAATACAACTTCTCCATACTCTTGGACCAAACTAAATTTATTGCTATGCTAAAGTTAAAAATTAATATTTGACCTCCTTGAACTCTATCCGTTACTCACATTATATAGGCTCGAGAAACAAAAAGAATATGTGTACAAACGAGATATCCAACAATAAAAAGAAGGAAAAGTAATGAATAGAGGAACCACCAAAAATTTGGCAATCTCAGATGTGTTGAGATCAATGGTGGCTCGTTATTTTGATGAATCAATCTTTGGACAGAAGAAGATTATGTAAAACCCTCGGTCAAAATCTCACTTCTCAGATTTCATTTTGAAGACACAATTTATATTTTGAAGAATTGCCATGATAAATTTGATCCATGAAAAATATTATAAAAAATGGATACACATTTTTAATTGCTATCTATTGTTGGTAATAGGTCCAAAAAGGTATCTAAAGATAACAAATTTAGAAAATTGTACCCTGTTGAAGGTAAATATCCTTATTACAAGCAATGTAAAGGTAAAATATGCACTATTTTAGTATAACAAATTATAGAGCATGCCAAATCAAGTATATATGTTAAGAAAATGGATAGACAAAATTTCAAAAAGTAAATGTTACATCAAGAAAAAAGATAAATACAATTTCAAAAATACTTTGATTCAACAAAAAGGTGCCCATGCTAGAGAGTTATTATGTAACCGCAAGTTCAAAGATGTGGTAACAACTATAAAAAATAAATCGTTATACCAAACTATTTTACATAATTATTTTATTTTATTTTATTTTAAATCTTTAATTTAGCGTAGCATATGCTTCTAGAAATATACATAGAATTATTACAATGTGGAGGCAAATTTTTCTAAGGCAGAATCTAAAAGAATATAATTATTATAATAGAGTTTGTCTTATTTATAACTAGCTCATATTTGGATGAAAACTTTTTATAACTGTATAGAGGTTATTTCCACATAAAGTATAACTATAGAGAGGTTCTAATATATTATGATTCTTAGTATGGTCGATTCCATAATAAAGATTTGCAGGAATGCAATGTGACTATTTTTATTTATAACTAGCCCATATTAAGAGCCAGACTTCTTCTGGAAATGGAAGTTAAATGCCTTAAACAGCTGCATATCCTGAATAAAGAAAGAAGACTAATGCCAAATAAAAGTGAAAAATGTACAGTAGTCAAGATTGATAATAACTGGTAAGTCAATAATGAACAGTGACCATATCCCTTTTTTCATAATTTCAACTAGGTTAAGACTAAATCCACAGGTCACTACTTCAGGGAAAAAGATATAAACTTGCCTCATTTCCAGTTTTAGCTGTTTGCTTGATCTCTGCCACTAATTTCTTTTCCTGAATTGCATAAGAGAGTAAAGTTAACAAATTAAGATGGCCAACTGAATAGATCTAACACAACGGTAAGAGTAACATACCTCTAGTTGAAGAGATGCAATTTCACGTTCAATACCTATAACACAAAAGAGGAAAGAGGAAAAAAAACATAATCAGCAGCACTGCAAGGTTCAGAAAGCTTTAATTTGTGTGGAATTGTTTCTTTGCTTAATTTCTCTCTTATAAATCTCAAAAAGATACTCCTAAAGCTAGTTCAAAACACTCTGCTTGTTTTGAAGGCCGTCCAAGAATGTGAATACTAATTTCCAGGTTTGCCTGCATTTCCTCAAGAAACATGATCTAGTGATCCATAGCGTCTTGAACAAAATTCAAGGGCAGAAGAGAGGAACCTGCCAGTAACAAATTATGTTTCTTTTTTCTTCTTCAAGTGTACAGCAAGTCTTGAAAGTTGGAGGCTCATTACAACTGATCATTATCTGTACTTTTAGAAAAAAAGAAACAAAATATCCATAATATTCCAAATTTCAGAAATGATTCTCTATGTTTCAAGTACCTGTCTAATGACAGATCGATCCAATGTACTTATTTATGTTGGATAGTCGGGGGGAGAAATGAATTCAAAACCAAGACGAGGAGAGCTATAAAATTAAGCGTCATACTATTGGAGCTGCAATTTTAGATCCTAGTCATGATGTCCAAGTCTTATGATTCTTAAAATATAGTGACATTTTATTATATAGAATACATCTATAAAAATAAATAAAGTTTTCAAGTGATGGATTGCCTATCTCTGAGTTCGAAATGATTTTGAAATGCAAAAGTTGGACTATCCTAACATTGACATTTGTTGAGTACGTAGAAATTAAAATTAACTCAACTTTGAGCCTCTATATTTGATATTTCATTCATCTAGAGTTGCCAAATTGCCAGAGCACTGAGAAAGCATAATTTCAATCAAAAGGAGATGCATACCTCTGGTGGCAACAGCCATTTCTCTCTTGCTGGTCCTGAGAGCATCTGTCAAATAACAACAACAGCCATTCAAGAATTTTGCAAAACCAACTTAATTTGCAAAACCAGAACTAAGCAAAAATTTCAAAAAAAAAAAAAAGAAAAAAGATTTCTACCCAAACAAGGAAAAGAAAAAGAAACAAAAGTAAAGCCAATCAAATTGAGCTAACAAACCAAAAGGTGAATACTTTCTGGCCAAAGAAAACTCATGGTTATGCTAGTTTTTCAAAAACTAGAAGCACACGCAGAACGACATTGGAGATCAAGAACCAATGTAGACGATTTTAATAAGTATTAGACTTAAAATAGAGCAAAACCCCAATTACCTACTCATTTCACAAGAAAATTAAAATGGGTATTAACCAAACAGTGAAAACAGTAAAGTTGATACCTTTAGGAGAAGTTTTCTTCTTGAATATGTTCATGTTCATGGTGGTGAAAAGAAAACAAAACCCACTTCAGCTGTGCCCTCTGAATTGAGAAATCACTTGAAAAACCCAAATTCTGTATATGGCAAGTAAAAAAGAAAAAAAAGGTGGAATTTTTTACTTATCTAAGATCTTAAAAGAGAATTTCTTTCTATTTTTCTGCTTTAGCAATGAGAAATCAAAAGGAGAGTGAGCATGTGTGTGCGGGGTGATAGCATACTTCGGGGAGCGTGCTCTGGGTTTCTCACATATCCAACGGTACTAGACACTAGTCTAACTAGCCGTTATGATTCTCTTCATTTACCATAATGCCCTTGTACTAATAATTTAAATTTTTCATTAGAAAGCCCATACTTAGCTTTTCTGACTTTTACATTATAATACCTGAATTGAAAAGTTATTTCAATTATGTCCAGGAATTGATTAGGTTCTTAACAAATTAATATTTATCCATTAAAATTGAACTATATTTTAATTGCTTTTCTATTCTTTCAACTTATGATTTTCCGTTTTGGGTAATTCGAATTTCAACAGAGTCATACTATTGCTAGACCACAAATTGAAATTGTGAAATTGAATTCACCTAAACACCTATATCGTATTTAAAATGTAAATTTTTTTAAATCCAACTTAACTTGTTTCTTTGATTTTCAAGCATCCGAGATAAATTCTTACCCCATGTACCATAAATTTTATTCTTATTATTAATTTAAGACCCATTTAGTTCTGAGTCCAAAATCGAAATCAGAATAAATATATATTACTTTCATCATTTTTTATATTTTTTTATATTATAAAATAAAAAAAAAGCACAAGAAGTAAGGTATGATTATGTGACTTTTACTTTTAAAAAAAAATTTATAGTTTTATTTTCTTTCTACTCTAGTGCCCCCTTGATAATATCACTAAAATTCTATGATTTTATATCAATAAAAATATGAAATTTAATAATAAATTTTTTTACTAAGTGATTATCATACAACCAATTATAGTGAACTTATGACTCATAAAATTAATATATTTTTTAGTTTTACAAGAAACAATATAAAATAAAATTTCAGATAAATTTATAATATATTTAAGAGTATCTCATTAATCAATTCGATAACAAATTACTTTAAAAATGACTCTATTAGAGAAAAAATAAATATTTACTAATATTATAACATAAAAATTAACAATATTAGCTGGAAGAATACTGAAGTGAAAGAGAAACGAAGTCGCAAACTTTAGTATGACAACAAAACTTAAGTGAAAAAGCCCATAATTACCAGGTTTTTTTGTGTACTTTTTCTTTATAAATTATTATATAATTTTACTTTTCATTCAAATTTCATTTTAGTTTTAAATTACATATTATTAACTTAGTATATTGTATATTGTATTTTTAATTTAATTAAATTTAATTCTCAAATTAATTGATTATTAAAATTATATAAAAGTTATGCAAATAATAACGACATCTTGAAACAACATGGTTAAAATTGTAATAATAATAACAATAACCATAATAATAATAATATATTATTATTGTTTGTAGTAATTTTTAGCCATTTTCATGAACTAGTAATTAAATTACCGTAATTAAAAAGCTTGAGAAATTAATTACCATTATCAAAAGACTTATAGGAATGTAATTGATAACCAAAGAATAGTGAAAGACGGAGAGAGTACTGGAAAATTAAAGACTAAAGACTAAAGATTGTTATTCTATTCTAAGAATAAGGTTTATAGACTTTAAATCTATTTTATTTTGATATTTAATTGTTGGAGTGGTATCGACATAGATTGATTAGTTGCTAGCTATCTATCTGCGCAAATCTATTAATTGATTAATTGGAGTGTTGAGGTAGACTAGCTAGTTGCTGCCTATCTATTTATGTATGATTTTGTCTGTGTTCTATTCTTAAAAAGATATTTTTAAATTTATAAGTTTAATATATTCTTTATTCTTAATTTGGTCGTCAATTAACTCTACGTCCCGTGAGTACACATTGCTGACTTCTACATCATAAAAGTATGCTTCAATATCCATACCTTTTTTTTTTTTTTTTCTTTTTTCTTCATTTATATACTTTTTTTCTCGCTTTATTAAAATATGCTGTAATTTCTTAGAAAATACCATAGCTGCTTTTGGACCAACTTGCATTCTCATTTATAGCATCATTAACAATTTTTTTATTTATAGGTAAAGAATTCAATAATGGGCCAAAAGTCTACGAGTTCCAAAATTTAATAACAATTAAATAGGATTTCTCGATAAAGATATTAATTTTTAGTACTAAATTTGGTTATAAATAATTATAAAAATGTATGAATTAACACTCTCATACAAGAATAAACATAAAAAAAATATCATTTCTTAATTTATAATGAATTACATTAAGAGATAAAAGATTAAAAAAAGAAGAAGATGTTTTTGATATAAAAAAAAAAACACTGCACAAACTCTGTTTTTGTCTCATTTTTTATTTATTTATCTTCAAACGGATCCTAGCCTTTATACGTTGACCAGAAACATAATTTAGACTTAAGCATTACCAAGTTTTGAACATGTCACTTAAGCATGATAGTTGTTCGTTTTATGAAGATTTAAATACGTGCCTCGTACATTATATAAATCTGATACATATTGTTGAATAATAATTTAATAATTACAAATATAATATTGCAATTATAAAGTTAGTATGGCAAATCAAAACAGGATAAATAATTACACACTTTATTATTTACATGAATTTCATTATATATTATGATCAAATGTTATCTTTTTAGAAAAAAACAAAAATAATAAAAAAGAAAATAAAAATATCTTATATTAAAGACGCAAGTAAAATTAAAATATATATATACTAGTTAAATATAATTAATTATACATATTCCGATAATACCTTATAAGAATCTAAAGAAGTCAGTATTCTACATAACAAGAAAATCCTATAGCAATATAAAGTGTGCAGCTAAAATGTAGTCGCATTTCTCGTGGAGTTTTGCAAGAGCAGTTCTATTCTGTGTTGTTTCTTTTAGGATATAAAAGAGATAAGTTCTTTAATATCTTCATAACTTCACAGTTATGGCGATATTCAGTCGCTCCTTCTTCTTTATCTCTGTCCTCCTTTGCTTAATTCCTCTGTCATTATATGCCCAACTCGATCAACCAGTCGGCTACGGTTACAGGGTTGATTATGTTACTGATAATCTACCAGGCAAGTCATTGGCAGCTGAGCTTACCCTGATCAAGAGCTCTTCTGTTTATGGACCTGATATTCAGAATCTTAATCTTTTTGCCAGGTATGTTCTTGTTCATTGTTTTTCTATTTTCTCTTTTGCAACTTTTGCAATTCTTTGTTTGTTTGTTGCGATCATATTTATTGTTAGTAAGACATTCAATATCATTATAGTTTTGTTATTGTTATGATTATAGTGCACCAGTAATTCTTGTTATTGTTGTGATTGTAGTTATACCAGTAAGATATTCGTGATCATTGTTCTTGTTATTGTTGTGATTATAGTTAAACCATCAATTATCAGTTAGATATTCATGTTCATTGAATTCCCTTTTATTGTTTTTTTTTTTCTCCTTTTTGATATGATACTCAACAGGACTTCCTTCTTCTTGTTGCCGTTGCCGTTGTTAATCAGTAGTCTGTCAAAATGATATTTCTGCTATTGTTTTACAAGTGATTGATGCATTTACATGCTCAAATTCTGATGCAGCTTCGAAACAAAGGATCGTCTCCGAGTCCGAATTTCAGATTCTGATAACAAGAGATGGGAAATCCCGAAAGAAATCATTCACCGCCACATGTACCACCATCACAGGTTAATGGGACAGAGACACCCTCCCTCAGTTACAAACTTGGTCCTCTCCAACCCCAGCTCAGACCTTGTTTTCACCCTCCACGACACTGACCCTTTTGGCTTCTCCATTACCCGCAAATCCACTGGCGATGTTCTCTTTGATGCATCCCCTGCGGAATCTGGAGATCCAAGCACTTTGCTGGTCTTTAAGGACCAGTATATCCAACTTACATCTTCACTTCCTCAGAATAGGTCTAACCTCTATGGCCTTGGAGAGCACACAAAGAGTACCTTTAAATTAAAGCCTAATCAGACCCTGACTTTGTGGAATGCTGACATTGCAAGTTCAGTTAAGGATCAAAATCTTTATGGATCCCACCCATTCTATATGGATGTCCGATCACCCTCTGACGATGGCAGAGTGCCTGCAGGATCAACTAATGGGGTTTTACTGCTGAACAGCAATGGAATGGACGTGGTTTATGGAGATGATAGGATTACTTTCAAGGTCATAGGTGGTGTTATTGACTTATATTTTTTCTCTGGACCCTCGCCAGCCATGGTGATAGAACAGTACACAAGGCTTATTGGTAGGCCTACACCTATGCCTTATTGGTCATTTGGTAAGTACCATAGTTTTCAATGCACGAATTTCCTTACTTCGAAGTGATAGTAGAATTATGTTAATGATTAGTACAATACGTAGCTCGAGACCTTTTTAATGTCTATTTCCTTATATCTTCACCCTTTTCTCTGTTTTCCCTGTGAAGGATTTCACCAATGTCGATATGGGTACAAGAACACTGCTGACATTGAGGAAGTGGTTGATGGCTATGCAAGACATGGCATTCCTCTTGAAGTGATGTGGTCAGATATTGATTACATGGATGCATACAAGGATTTCACTCTTGATCCCACTAATTTTCCTGTGAAACGAATGCAAAATCTTGTTAACAATCTTCACAGGAATGGTCAGAAGTATGTGGTTATTGTTGATCCTGGTAAGTCCCAGTTAAACCCGAAGGTCCTTTGAGCTGATACTCTTCCAGTAATGGCAGTTCATGGTCAAATGTCTGCATCTTAATTGCAGGACCTTTAAAATTTCCTGATGCAATATAAAGACAATGTATCTGAATTATTTATTTTGTTCTTTTTTTCTTTTCCAAAGGTATTGGTGTTAATAATACCTATGAGACATATATTAGAGGGTTAAAAGCTGACATATACATTCAACGTGATGGTGTTCCTTACCTGGGAGAAGTTTGGCCTGGATCAGTCTACTTCCCTGACTTTTTGAACCCAAGAACAAATTTTTTTTGGCATGCAGCAATCAAGAGATTTCGAGATATTCTACATACTGATGGAATTTGGCTTGACATGAATGAGCTATCCAACTTCAATACTTCTGACCCTACTCCACTTTCTACTCTTGATAATCCTCCTTACCAGATTAACAATGCAGGATGCCAGAGGCCACTTAATAATAAGACGATTCCAACAACATGTCTACATTATGGTAATGTTACAGAATATGATGTCCATAACCTGTATGGACTGTTGGAATCCAGAACAACTCATGAGGCCTTGATTAGAATGACTGGTAAAAGGCCATTTGTACTCACTAGATCTACTTTTGTAAGTTCTGGAATGTATGCAGCTCACTGGACAGGAGACGTTGCCTCCACTTGGGATGATTTAGCTAACTCAATTCCATCCATTCTGAACTTCGGACTTTTTGGAATACCAATGGTTGGTGCTGATATCTGCGGTTTTACGGGTAATACTACTGAAGAACTCTGCCGCCGTTGGATTCAGGTAAAATGCAACTACTTCAATTTCACTTGTATAATTCAGTTCTGTCTTGTGAATGTAAGCAATTGTTAACAAGGAATTGTGCAAATGCAGGTAGGTGCTTTTTATCCGTTTGCAAGAGATCACTCGAACGTAAAATCTATCCGTCAGGAGCTCTATCTGTGGGACTCAGTTGCTGCATCGGCTAGGAAGGTTCTTGGTCTTCGCTACCGACTACTTCCATACTTCTATACGTTAATGTTCGAGGCGCACGCAAAAGGAACGCCCATAGCAAGGCCTCTTCTCTTCTCATTCCCTGAAGATGTCGACACTTATGAGATCAATTCACAGTTCTTGATTGGAAAGGGTGTGATGGTATCACCAATAGTAGAGGCAAATGTGATTGCAATGGACGTATACTTCCCTAAAGGGAACTGGTTTAGCCTCTTTAACTACTCCGACTCGATCAGTGTGAAATCAGGGAGGTATGTCCTGCTTGATGCACCAGCTGATTGTCCCCAAGTTCATGTAAAGGAAGGTACTATTTTGGCTATGCAAGGGGAAGCAATGACAACCCAAGTTGCTCGAAAGACGCCATTCCATCTCTTGGTGGCTGTCAACAGCAATGGGCAGACTACCGGGGAGCTATACTTAGATAGTGAAGATGAATTGGAGATGGCAAGGGGAAAGGATTGGACGTTTGTCAGATTCAAATGTGAAAAAGAAGGGGACACTGTGTCGCTTAAATCAAAGGTTAAGAATGGAAGATATGCATTGAGTCAGAATCTGATAATAGATATGGTGACCTTCATAGGATTGGAGAAGGCTCAGGATGTGAAATCACATAAGATAGACATAACAGAAGGATCAAATTTGAGTGAAGCGTCAGTTCCAGAGGCTTACACAGAGAGCAGTGAACATTTTCGAACTGTTAAAATAACAGGACTGTCATTACCAGTAGGAAAGGAGTTCAAGTTGGATCTCGGAATGCAATTCTGAAAGTGCCCTGGATTTGTGGTATAAACAAGCCCAATTTGTAGATAAGCTCCTCCCTTTGCTTAGAATAAAATTTTCTAGAACTGATCTTAGTTGAAGTTTGTATTTTGACTTAATTAGTTTCTTTCTGTTAAATATATCAGTAGGTCTCTAAGAAATAGATTGCAAGTAATTGAACAGCCAAGAAAGAGCTGTTCCCATTTCCTGGAAAGTTTTTGCAGACCTAAGATAAGTATGTTAAATTTGACTGGATTAGACATATTTATATATCTGTGATGCTACATCCATTGTATTGTACAAGAACATAGGTCCATCCATGGAAATTGGATAAAAATTCTTGTATTGGTCTGATTTCAGAGTCACACAGTTGGAATATGAAGGGTGAAAACTATTGAGCTTCAGGTATCTTTGGCACGCATTTTCTTTTAAAACATGTATATTTTTGCCAGGAGCATTCAGGATCAAACATCCAAAGCAAACCTAAGATTGCAAATGGTTAATGTAGGATTATATCGGTTATTAGTTAGGATCGAAAATATTGACAATAACTTCATAATACTAGTGCTTTTCAGATTTGCAATGACTCCATAGTTCAACAATTCTGAGCACTAACTCATCCTACAGAGAACCCAACTGTTAATTTTGAACATCTGTTAAGCCCAATGCAAATTTGGACGAAAAATGATGATGATGATCTTCAAATACATCAAATTATGTACACTTCTATAGCAAAATAGAAAGTAATTAATCCCTATTTATCCCTTTTTCAAGAGTAAAGGCACTTATAATTTAAGCTGCTCTAGGTGCAAAAAAAAAAAAAAATTGTAATTTAACTAAAATGATTTGTAAATATCATAGGAATTTATTTTATTAAAAGAATTCGTATAATATCATAAGAAATATTTTTCAATTAGAAATTGGATATTTTAGGAAAATAATAAAAATGGTAGTTTCCCTAATCAATATAGGGTAATTTTGACAAGAAACAAAGTTTTTCTGAACCTATTAAATATCCTTTGGAAATATATGTGTCAGAAAAATACAAATTAAATTATAAATGCAAATACCTCTCCTCTCTCTTTTTCCTCATTGGTGTTTTTTTTTTTTTTACTTCTGATTTACTATAAATACTTGTCTTTTTATTTTATATTATTCAATAAAAACTTATCATATTCATTTGTTTTCTTCGGTAAATAGATGTTCTCTCTATTATTCAAATATTATTAATATGAATAATTATTTATCAAGTGCGATATTTATTATCTATCTAAACATATAAAATATTTATAATATAAAATAGAAACAAATTTTGGCGAGTTTAAAAAAACTTGTCGTCTGACATACTCTCCAGGAGCTTTTTCTCTCTTTACAAAGTTATCATATGCAGTCCCTAGATTGGGTTTTCCTCTAGGGTTAGTTTCTAGTGGTTCTTGTCACCGGAAACTCGCTCCAATCTCCTTTATTTTTTGTTCTTATGTGTTTGTGTATGTTTATCTAGTGTTTGTTATTGGTTTGATTAGGTTTTATGTTGATCTTAGTTGTTTCGTTTGTGTTTTTTGTGGGTTAAATGTCCCGCTGGTACCAAACCTTAGTCATTTATATTCAATTGGTACAAAACCTTCAATTTATTTCTTTTTGGTACCCCTCCTATTATTTCTGTTTCTTCCGCCAGTACCAATGAGGAATCCTGCAGTTATTTGCTGATGTGGTCGCCGGATTTATAAAGGACCACACACCACTTGCCACATCTGTTGCGGAGTCATTTACTTTATCCAAGTCAACAATTAACAAATTAAGAGATATTGAGCTAAATAATTGAGACAAATTGTTTTCCTCCTATAAGCTAACCCAACAGTAACCACTTTACCTCACAAATCAACCTAAACCGTTCTATTTCTACCTCCATTGTCAACACTCTTCGAGCCTCTAGTCTCTGACCTTCTACTTCATAGTTTCTTTATAGAACTGTAGCTGCATATTGCGAGATTGGGAAGCAATGACACTTGACTGGCGAGTAAGGAAGAAAGCCGAAGACCCACCAGTATACTGTAAGTAAAAGCACGCCTGTAGTTATTCTGTGGTTATTAAAAGAACTGAAGTTCTATCCATTTTAAATTTGCATCTTTGAATGCGTAATGCATGCTGCATTTCTTTGGAAGTTAATAATACAGGGGGCTAGGGTTTTCTCTAAATCCTTTTTATTGGTTGAATGTTGATGATATTTATTAATACTGCTTTTCTTAAAGTAGTTAAGGTTTGTTTAATTAATTTATTTTGCAGTGCCTAATTTTGAGTACTTCAGTTTGTATTGGCATGATTATGGAGTTGATGATAGAGGTCACCCTAAGCTATGGGATATAGGAGCTGTTGATTTTTGTAGTTTAGATAAGATGTCTAAGATAGAAATAGATTCAATGGCTAGAGAGCTAGGAATGAAACCTGAAACAAAGATTATTATGTGGAAGGATCCTACAAAGAGTATGAATGATGGATTGAGAAGCCTTGAAACTGATAGTGATACTTTAGAAATGGCAATATATGTGGAGGATTGTAAATTGATGCATATATTTAATAGGGATAAGTTTGAAAGAATAGAAGAAGCTAGGGAAGAAGCTGGGGAAGAAGATGGGGAAGAAGTTGGGGATGAGGCTGTGAAAAATATGGATGATGACAGCTATAAGGAGGAGAATAGTGATGCAGATTCAGAGGACAGTAAGTTTGTGGATTCTGATTATGACTTGAGGGATGAAGATGTTAATGATGATGCCATGTTTGATAAGTTTGTTGATAAGGAGCTTGAGAGGGACAAACCATCTGGTTCTAGAACTGCTAGGCAACCTACTGAGAAGTTATCTGAAGAAACAGATGCCACAATATATGCTCCATCAGATGAGCTGTTGTCATGCTCCTCATCTGAAGACAGTGATGCAGATTCAAGAAAGCACATGTGGCCTGTGTTTAATGAGGAGACTGACATGGCGAATCTCAACTTCAAGATTGGAATGCTATTCAGTTCCTTCAAACAATTCAAGGATGTTGTTAAGAGCTCATCAATCAAAAGTAGAAACCAAGTAATATTTGGTCCAAATACAAGGCAGAAATGCAAGGCTAAATGCAAGAAAAGATGTCAGTTCTTCATTTGGGCTTACCTGATGAACACAGACAAACAAATAGTGCAGATCAAGTCAGCTTCTTTCACTCACACATGTTTAAGAGAGGCGTACAATAGGCATGTTAATGCAAAGTGGATAGCTTAACATTATGTTGAAAGGTTCATAGCTGATCCTAGTTGGGCAATTCAAGGGATCATACAAGCTGTAATAGAAGACTGTGGTGTTGATGTATTCAGACTTAAAGCATGGAGAGCAAGAAATGCTGCTTTGAGATTTATCAATGGTGATGAGACAGAACAACTTTCTAGACTTCATGATTATAAGCTAGAACTGTTGAGAAGTAATCTAGGAAGCACAATAGTTTTTGATTAGAAAATGAAGGTGTTTTTAACAATATGTATGTGTGCTTTGTTGCATTGAGGGAAGGATTTAAGTTTTTGTAGGCCTTTCATATCTTTGGATGGGTGTTGGCTGAAAGTATTTGAAGGACAGCTTCTCACAGCTGTTGCTTTAGATGCAAATGACTGCATCTATCTAGTGGCATGGCGTGTTAAAAACAAGCAATACTGGAAATGGTTTTTGGAGCTGCTGGCTGAAGATTTGGGGATAACAAACAGTTATCATTGGGTGTTCATGACTGACAGGCAGAAGGTAAATACTCTTCACAATTTCCTTTTCTATTCCTTCATATATTTTCATGACTGATTGGCATAATAGTATTAATTGTGTGTTGTTATTTTGGAATAAGGTCTTATTCTTGCCATCGAAAAACTATTTCCTAATTTTGAACATAGGTTTTGTGTTAGACATGTGCATAATAATTTTAAAAAGAAATTTAATAGTCTAGGGTTAAAAGAACTTGTGTTGGATGCTGCTAGGGCAAGTTATGTCCAAATATTTCAAATGATAATAGAGAAGTTTGCATCAGCATCACATCAAGGACATAACTACATGAATAGCATCCCTCCTCATCACTGGTCTAGATCTCATTTTAGGACTAATGCTAAGTGTGACATGTTGTTAAACAACTTATGTGAGTGTTTTAACAATTTTATCTTAGATGCTAGAACCAAGGGTGTGATAGCTATGAATGAGGTTATAAGAAAAAAATTAATGAAGATGATACATAAGAACAAGGATGCTATGAAAAGAGTGGCATCTGCTTACTTCCCTAAGATCTTGAAAAAACTAGAGAAGTCCAAAAAATTTTGCTGGATGTTTACAACAGAGTGGTCTATAGGTGAGAGGTTTCAAGTGGTTGGCCCAGGGGGACAGTTTATAGTTGATAAATAAGAAATGACATGCACATGTAGGAGGTGGGATCTAATTGGAATACCTTGTTGTCATGCTGTATGTGAAATTTGGTATAATAATGAAAACCCTGAATTTTATATACATGACTACTACAAGGTTGAAACATACCTAAAATGCTATAGCCATTTGCTTAACCCAACAACCAGTAAGGAATTTTGGCCCAAGGCAACTGCCTCACCAGTCTTACCCCTCCAACCAATCAAACCTAGAAAACGCAGACCTGCTAAAAAGAGAAGGTTAGAGGAAGATGAGATGGAGGATTTGATAAAAAATGGCAAGGTCACCAAGAAGGGCTTTATGATGACATGCACAGTTTGTGGTGCTAAGGGCCACAACAAGAGGTTTCATGGTATTGGTGCTTCTACAAGGCAACAACAGAGGAGGGAAAAACTGCCTATAAGTATGCCATTCCTCTCATTTACTTCTGCCTGCAATGACATATATTGATGAGAACCCATGTAGCACAAGGAATCCTACTTTAACAAAGAATTCTAATTCTACTAAAGATCCTAATCCAACAAGGAGTCCTGATGACATCAAGAGTTCAAGCGACAAAAGGAATCCTATTTCCATTAGGAATCCTAATCCAATTAGGAGTCCTACCGAGATTCAACTTTGATTAATTGTATTTCATTCATGGATTAAAGCCCAACGTGAAGACATGAAGATCATATCTTATTTATGTTGAATCCAAGCCCAAACGTAAAGCCCAAGTCCAAGGTTGAATATTCAAAGTCAAAATCCAAATCAAAATAGGAGTCTTCTTTTAACAAGTGCAAGTCAAAATAGGAGTTTGCTACTCTTGTATTTCAAGTTTTGTTTATTTAGGAGTCTTGGCTGCATATCCTAGTCATTCTAGGATTAGGATTATTTAAACTCTATAAATAGAGTTATATAATTCTGCAGAAGCATAAAATAGATTTTTGATTGAATAGAAAACCTTATTTTTGCTTAAAGAGATTCTTTAAGTGTTCTTGAGATTAAAGCTTATTGTTTAGGTTTTGATTTCACTTCTACCTTAATTTAATTCTATTAACTTATTAGTTTCTAAGATTAATTAAGTTCATCCCATTGTAGCTATTGATCTTATTTCTTTATAAATAAGGGTGATAGTTCCGCAAATATCTTTTGGCAAACCTTATAAGTATCGATCTTGGCGAGTAATCTTCTCTTCCAAAGAAGGTTTGCATCATATATGAACTAATAAGGAGTTTTTATACTAGGTGATGAGGAAGACAAAAAAACAACAAAAGAAAAAGGAATCAAATGATGAAAATAATGCACAGAATGTGTTTGAAACACATGAAGATGACGTTGGAGACCTTTGGAAGGGAGGTTTTCAGGTCAGGGTATTATGGTAATTTTCTATGTCTTTCCAAGCCTATGGGCCGTGGCTATTGTGGAATAATAAGCCCATGTTTGTTGGTTTGGAAGACTTTATGCGGGCAAACTTTTACCCTTTTGGGTATTATGCATTTTGTTTAATTACTAAACTCATGTTGTATTTCTTTAGTACTCTTTTTAGGCCTTGGGCCTTGGGCCCCTCTTAATACTAGTTCTCATTTCTATTTACCAAAAAAGAAAAGGAAATTTTAGCGAGTTCAAAGAGGTAGTAATAATTAGATTTGAAACAAAGACGTTTGACAAAATATTGACTTCAAACCGTTTAAAATAGATTCAACAGAGGATTTGGGTTCAAATATCTCTAATTGGGAGTTATCTATCAATTGGCATTCTAGTTGATGAGTTGTTATATCTGAGAATAATAATTTATATTTATTAAATCCGAACTGAAATTCATTATATGTGTATTGAATGTTCAATGTTTAAACGTTAAGTATTCATTATTTGAATTTTATTTTGTTGAAAAAATATTTATACCCCATATAAATATTTGTAGTATAATTTTAGTTTGATGTTTTATTTTATTTACTAACAATTTGTATTATGTCTACATTATATATGTCCTTTTGAATCAATTAATGAAAATAATGTTCATCAATGATGAATATCTATTAACAAACTATTGAATATTATGCATATAAATTATGAATGCTTATGTGAATCATAAAAAAAATTATAATATTCATCATAAAAACAATGCATAAGAAATCAATATCATTTTCATCTGAAAATAATATTTCACAGTGATATAAAAAACATATATAAAGCTATAACTATTGAATTAATAAGAATAAATTAATAAACATGCAGATCATAAATGATGAACATTCTTCATTAAAATAATGAACATCTAAAATATGACGGAATAAAAAATAAATCTCATTACAATTAATAATAAATATTGGCCTATGAATAATAAATATTGATGTCCATAAAAACACAACACTTTTGGTCATAGAACTATTAGTTATATATTGATGAAATTCGTAATTAGTTAAATCTGTTAGAAAAAGTTTAGTTTCATTTACTTATAATATAAAATTTTAGTATATGAAGACTTCTTAAAATTGTATTATATTAATTTTAATAAATAATTTATTTTACCATTTGTCTAAAATATATCGATTCTTAATCTTTTCTGAGTAATAGAGAAAATAAAAAAAAAATATTAACAATTATGTCGATTAACTAAAACATGAAATTTTTTTGACATGTGTTACTATATTTTGATATATAAAATTTTTATATTGATACGCGTACTTATTTCGACACATAAAATCTTAAGTTAATGTATGAAAAGATTAAGAGAAATATTATAAATATACAAAAAAAATTTTACTGTAAGTTTTGATATAATATTAATTTTTATAATTAACTTTTATCAATAATTAAAAAAATAGCAAATGAAAAAAGCCGAGACATTTTTCTCCACACGTACTAAGGTCCCTTTATCACGTGGTACACAGTAGTCTGCGAACCACCTAATAATTTGCCCCAATTGACTAGGTAATATGACCATAGAATTGGACTCTTGATTTTAATCTGCAGTTGCACATGAATCACAAATCTTACACGATATGATTGTCATATGGTGAGCAGGCATAATTTTGGCAGCAAGTTCTTGAAAAAATTAAGTTATTAATCCCTTTATTATAACAGGCTAATCAGTATAAAAAATATTTTTTAATACAAGGAAGGAATATTTCAAAAAAAGAGGGTTAATACTGTGGACTACACAATAGAAGATTTATATTCATTATAAAAATAAAAATTTACCTAATAAATAAGAAAAAATTTAAATCTAAAGACTTTTTGCTCTAAAAAAAAAAAACTTTTTGTCGCTTCATTTAGGGTGAAATGTATCAAAAGGAAGAGATTATTATTATAATTGATCAAGTATTTAGTACCTCCAAAATGCAATTAAATATAAGCCACGTAAAAATTGAATATTTATTCTGCGTTGAAAATGTATATACGCGAAAAAGAGACTGGACCAATTAAAATTGTGTTGACCATATATATTAAAAAAAAACTATAATAATATTCAAGTTGTAAGAGACCTATTTGTCTATAAATCTGTTTCTTCCCGACTCAGTTGATACTCATAAAGTGTTCTTCGAAAAGCTCAGCTTCTTAAGAAATTTTAGCATTCGACAGTCATGGCTCTTCTGGGCGACAACAGCTTCGTTCCAAAGGCCCTAATAATCAATATGCCAAACTTTAAATCAAACCAAAGAAATGCTACTTTCGTATATGTTGATCTTTCAGTATATGGCTTTTATTTGTTATTGCTCTGGTTTATTTATCTTTTATTCTCGTTTCTTTAGCATTTCATATCTCGTCTCATTATATAATATATTTCAAGATTTAAGGGTTTTTCATTTATTAAAACAAATATATGAATTGAATTCATAACATAATGCGACAGTTACATCCATATCAGACATGGGCGTTACACAAATACTTTTGCAATCTCACAATTTCTTGCTCAAAATATGTCTACTGTCCATGCTTATGCATAATGAACTATTTAAACCTAATCAGTGACATGCCAAAGCTTCTATTAGTGAACTAATATGTATTCTTTTTCAGTCTAAAGTTTGTACAACCTCCATAACTCAAGAAGGAAAAAGAAAAAGAAATAGCATCTGTATTATTTTTATCATTTTATATTGAATAAGCAGAGATTTACCTATCATCAATCCTTAATATCAGTTTTTTTGTTTAAATTTTCTCTTTTCTACTGTATCAGAAATTGTGCTACATGACCGCGCCCAAAACCCAGCTCTGGAAGCATTCCTGTGCAAATCAATAGGGTTAAGACAATTACTAGGAGCATGGAATTTAGACAAGAGATCATCTTAAGTTCCAATGTTATTAAAGATAAGAAAACAAAAGCAGTTTTGTTGGATGATTCTATTTTTCTGAAAAATGAG
Organism: Ricinus communis; assembly: GCF_019578655.1. Taxonomy (NCBI): domain Eukaryota; kingdom Viridiplantae; phylum Streptophyta; class Magnoliopsida; order Malpighiales; family Euphorbiaceae; genus Ricinus; species Ricinus communis. Next base: position 20,759,716 of record NC_063259.1, on the reverse strand, counting down.
GCTACTGATTAATGATCTTGTGTTTTCACCTTAATATCATAGTTTCTTCTAATGGGCATTTTCTTCTAATCCAAATAGTCCTTTAGTAATTTTTTTTCTCTTCAGACTCTTTGACTGTAAATAGGCTTCCAAGCAAGCTCAAATGCTAAAAATTTCATTCAAAGTCAAATAGATTAAATAATAAATGTGACTTCTAATTTAGCTAAGGTTTCGAGTTAGAATTTTGAATGTACATTTTTAAATAATGCTTTGTCATCTATAAAGATTCTATCAACCACACTCTAAATTAATTGTAAATATATATTAAAAAAATTTAAAAAATTCCTAATAATTAAAATATCGTATTGCCATTATTTTTTGTGTTAATTATACGCTCTAGTTCCTAGGTTATCCTAAGGACAAATCGAAAAGAATTTCTATTAAAATTGAAATATTATTTTCTCCAAAGAAAAGTTGAATTATCAACAGAATTATATAAAAATTTCTCACATTTAGTTTTATATTTATGATATTAAACCTTCCTTTTTAAATTCTTTACTTTATGATTATTATTATTTTTTGACAGAATTAAAAGTAGCCATTATTAAAAAGTAAGAGTAAGTGTATCAAATATTTTTAATAAAATAAGGAAAAGATTTTGTTTTAATCAAAACACTTTAATTACAAAGTAGGTTGAAGACTTTGAAAAATATTATTTCATATCATATGATCCATATTAAAAAAAATTAAGGAAATATAAAAATAATAAAGATGATAGTATAAATAAAATATGAAAATTTTACTAGAAAAAATAAATATAATTATATTTATTATATCAAATAAATAATTTTCGTAAAGAAAATACAACATAGATAAACCAAAATAAATTATTAGAAAAAAAGAAGAAGAAAACATTGCAATTTAGTTACACTAACATAAGATATATGAGTCCAATAATATATATATATATATATATATATATTTATATATATATATATATATATATATATATATATATATATATATATATATTGACATAAAAATGAGTTTCACTAGAGTCTTATTTATTTATTGTGAAAAGATAAAAATGTATTATTATCATTCTAAAATTATTATGTTTTATATTTATATATAGTAATAACTATATACTAATAATATTAATAACAATTTTTTGAAATTAGTCTTGTTTCGTTAGGGTATGTCCATTGTTCTACATATTGTTTAGTGATGCCAATAATGAATTTGCTGAAAATCTAATTAAGTTTTTATTAATTTCAATTTATTTTTTATTTATAATATATATTTTCAAAAAAAATTAATTTTTAATATTTTCTATCTTCTTCAAGAAAAGAAATTGAAGATAACCAAACACGTTACACATAAACCAAATATCAATGAAAACCTATGCTCTACATAACTCTGGACAATGTCACATGCAAGACAAGTGCCTTTTAAAACCAACTTTCTTTTTAAATTGAGCACAACAAAAACGACAGAGAAGTGAAAGAAAAAAAATAACGTATAAAAGTAAAACTAGATTGTAACAATGTCAAAACATAAAAATACAGAGGTATTTTTGTTATTTTTTCATAAAACAACGTAACTCTTGAGATTTCCTCTGCTTTCTCTTTTGTGCTCAACCAAGCTACTCTAGTACGAGATTGTACACTTTTGTTTTTGAGCTGCATTACAAGATTGTACACTTCTTTTCTTGTTTTGTTGTTTGAGGTGCAGTACAAGATTATTTCACTCAGGCTTACGGTTAGTGTTTAATTTGCTTGTCACTTGTTTCTTGTCTAGCGTTCCAAACATTGATGAGAGGGGAAAAGGATAAATTCTTGAATTGGTTATGTCTGTAATGAAAAATGCATGGAGCATTCCTACTCAACCTTTTTTTGCAATAGCTACTAACATAATGATTGGTTTAGCAAGGAACACGAAGAGAATTTACATTGCTTGCTGATAAGGGTCATTTTGTTGTCTAATTTGTGGTTCCATTGGTGTATCTTAACAATGAGATGTTTCTTGAATTATGTAAAGAAGAGTATCTCCTTTTACATTAAGAATTAATCAATCATTAAAATCTTTAATCCCTCATTAGAGAGAGACAAGAATATGCAGGCCTTTTGGCCACACCCTCCCCACTTCCTATTGGGCAGTCATTGAGCATCTCAATACCCTAGTGTTTGTAAAATCAAACATGTTGCAAAGAAGCTTCTCATATTGGCAAGGAAATGGCAGAAGCTAGCTGTTGAGCGAAAAAAAAAATCCCAATACTAAGAACTGTTGGGAGTCCAGATGCAGAATGCTGTAGCATATCAAATACAGTTGAGAAAGGGCACCTTGTGGTGTATACTAATGATCAGAAACGCTCCGTGCTTTTCCTTTAGAATATCCTAAGAATAAGATTGTCAGAGAATTGTTTAAGCTAGCAGAACTGTTCCTCATCAATGTACCCTCTCTTCGAGCAGATGCAAGTCAACATCTGCAGCTTCTGAAAGTACGTTATGTATTGATTATGAATTGGTCCAAAAAGATATGCATACATATATTCTTTAGCAAATTGTGTGTACAGGAGAAATAGGACTCATTTGTTCTGAAATAAATATACAATAATCAACCATTAGTATTTTTAAGGGCAAAATACATAAATGCTACTATAATTATAAATATTATATCCATTTCGTACTTCAACTCAATAATCACAACTAATCCTGCCTAGATGTTGAACATTTTCTTAGTTGCTCTACTTTGAACTCATGCCTTGCAATTTTGTGTTTGGAAGATTATAATTTTTAAGTTTATTATGATCAATTATGTATAGGTCGGTGGGAACGTGAAAGCTATATAAAAAATCTGGTTGCTGCATCAACACAAAATGACCGAAAAATATAAATGTATCATTGCCTGATTTATTAATAGTTACTTAAATTACTATTTTTTTATGATTATTTAGTTGAGATACCAAATAGATATAAGTGACATAGCTATCATTTATACTTTTTAACTATTTTTTGCTCACTTCATCAAATTTACAGTTTTTCGTTACATTCAAAATATACTGCTATAAAACAGTTAATGACTTGTAATCATAATTAAATGCGTTTTGGTTAAATATGTGAAATAATTTATGCTTTTCATTTTTGTTTTTTTAGATTATTGATGCTTAAAAGCTACCAAAAATAATTTGTAAAAAAATAAAAAGAAAATGCGATTGTGAAACATAAACGAACTTGCCTACCTCGAATAGATTTTGCATCTCATGGTTTTGCTTATAAGGGGAAAAAGGATCACCATGCCAAGGTTGGTTGGGCCGTTAGGCCTCACAATATTTAAATCCTATTGGTCACAGCACAAAACACACGCTAACGACAAGCTATTCGAATGGGAAATAAAACGTAGCAAAAAAATCTAGCCGTTAGGGCTCACAAATTCAAATGCTATTAATTTTCCTTTTTCTTTCATTAAAGAGAAAGACAAACAAATCTCTTCAAAAATACCTGCAAAATCAATCGAAGCGATTCTCTCTCTTTTCTCTCTTCTTCTAAACACTCCTCCCCCCTGTCTCTCTCTCTCTCTCTCTCTCTCTAAAACACTCCTCCCTCTTTCTCTCTGATTCTGTTTGACAAGCTTGTTGCATAGATCTGCATCGTTCTTATTATTTTTGTTTATTGAATTGATTTCCCTAAGATCGTGAGGATGATGCGACTCTACTGAATTAAGATAAACACCAAATATTTGCCAAATTAGCGCTTCTACTGAATTGTTATCGTTTTACTTCATTGGATGATTGTTTTTGTTTTATTGGTGCTCTACTGATTTCAGTTTCCAAATTGATGTTGCTCAAAATATTTTCTATCTGTCGTACAGGCCTCCTTTGTACTCAAATGCCTTCTTTTCTTCTCGGATGACTCAAGTAAAAGTTGCACCAAACATGCCGCAAAATTTTGGTATTCTCTGTTATTAAATATGTTTTTTCTAATTTAGAAGAAAAAGAAAGGTTGGAAGAAAGAGATGTCAATAATAGATTTTTGATAGTTTGTGCCCAAAAGTAGTTTAGGGGCTAATCTAATGGTCAAGGGCAAAAATGCACCTTCTCCCTTGAAATAAAAACAAAAAAAACTAGCCGTTAGGGATCATAAATTCAAAAGCTATTAGTTGCCCGTTTTCTTTCGATAGACAATTCTCTTTAAAAATACCTGCAAAATCATTTGAAGCCATTCCCTCTCTTTTCTCTCTTCTAAACACTCCTCCCTCTCTCTCTGTGATTCTGTTTGACAAGCTTGCTGCATAGATTTGCATTGTTCTTATTATCTTGAGATTTCTGTGAATATTGTTTTTGTTTATTGAGTTTATTTCCTTAAGGAAGGTCGAAGCCTAAAATGGTTATAAATTGAAGGAAACATTGTGTTTCATGATCTTTCCTTGTGTAAATTGAAATGGCAGGTTATACTTACGAAATAATTCTGTCTGTCTGTTATTACCCTTTTTCTTTTTCTTTAGCTTTTCTTTTGGTGCTGTTTTGTTACATTAGAGGCTGTTTCTTTCTTTTTTCTTCTTAGATTTTCTTGCGATTGAAAACAGATTATGATTGATTGATTTCTTTATTTGAGCCGATGTATCGATTGCTTATCTACTTCTGTTATTGCTCATCAAAATTGATTTTTAGTTTCCTTTAGTATCTTCATTAAGTTATGTGATGCATTTCTACACCGAGATTAGAGACAAAACACTAATTCCATAGCCTCTCTCCTGTGAGAGGCAATATCTCTGTACTTTTATTTGGTCTCAATCAGAGGACAAGTGCAAATTGTAATAGAAAGATGACAGTCAGAACACCTGGAACTCCAGCTTCTAAGATCTGTCGACGCCAGCAACAACTCTTGGTATAGCATGTTGATGATCACACATTGTATTTAAGCCACCAACTCGGGAACGCACAGCTCGATCGATTTGGTAACTAATTGTTTTCCCTTTTATTCCTTTCTGGTTGTTTGAATATAGCACTTCTATATTTTTCTGTTTGGTAACTAAACAGAAAAAATACTTGCAAGAAGTGTGGCCAATGGTGAAATCTGCTCTGAAAGAGTACCACTTTTATTAATCTTGTACCTTCTTTTATATGGTGGTTTCATTATTTTTTTTTTCAAAAATTGTGTTACTTGATGTGACAATTAATAGGCAATCAAAATCCTGCATAATGAGATGCAATGCGACATTATCAAGATTGGCAAATTGGTCCGCAAGAAGATATTCATTTACTGCTTCAAGTATATTTTCCTTATTTAAGTTATCAATTCTATTATCATATTCTTTTAAGTCTTCTATAATTTTCAAGCGTCTGTACTTGTTTAGTTATAGTGAACTTTTTTTTCCTTCAATCATTCTTTAGAAACTAGCCTGAAATGTATATCTTTATTATCTGCTGTTTGCAAATAACTTGATAGTTAAGTCTTCAAGAGCGAGTGGCATAAGATATTTCTAGTATTGCCCGCAGGAGAGATTTGTTAAGGCAGCATTTTGTGGGTCCAAATTCTTCCACTTTGAAGATTTGTGCAATTTCTTAGTTTTATGTATTTTTTTCCCAACCCCAGCTATTCCAATCCCCTCTCCCACCTGGAAAATGGAACCCTGAGAGGAGGGAGCACATGGAAGCTTCACTGGCTTATCTTTAACCATTTATTGGATGCAGGCAAGTGAGATTATGACAAGCTGCTACATGTTAATTGACAATCCTTGTAATTTTGATACTCAAGCTAAATCAATCTTGTTTGGATTTTTATTTATATCATCCT